>NC_056733.1:1412542634-1412635134 GCF_019279795.1 Protopterus annectens
GCTACAAATGGGTTGTCCTGTCGTCCGGCAGCCCTTCGGGCGTCGGATTCCAAAGTCTGGGTATGGCCTCGGCTGGTGTCGCACTTCACCCGGCGTCATCTCTGCTGGTCTTGGTATAAAGGCATCAGCCGACGCCATTTTCCTCAGTCTTTCTTGCGGCGTGGCCAAAGCAGAAGCTGTTCTCAAGTGCCGGTCGGTCAGATCCAGAGATTACTACTACCGAATACTACAAGACTTCTAAAAGCTAAGTACCCGTTGGGGACTCTTTCTTGCCTCAGCCGATGTCAGAAAAAGTGAATAACTGTTTAACTTGTGGGAAACAAATACCTCATAAAGATTTCCACTCTTACTGCTTACCTTGTTTAGGCCCAGACCACGACGTAGCAGCTTGTTTAGCCTGTGCTTCCTTCAACTGACGAACGCTTAGGCGTCGGTCGGAGTTTGCTGAACAGTTTTTCGGCTCAGATTTTGCGTACATTATGCAGTCGGATCCTCCGACTTCTCAAATTGTTAAAAAACGCAAAGAAAAGGACAGACACTCGCGGTCCGCGGTTTCGGCCGAAACCACGGTTAAGCAAACCGCGAGTGTCTGTTTCGGCCGAAACCGAGCAAACGGGTCAATCTACAGCCGAATCCATGACTTCTACCGAGGCCTCTTCTACCCTAGTTGAATCAGCCTCTGAAGTTTTGCCTACTAATGTGGTTTCTCCAGAATTATCGGACACCATCCCTTTGGATGTCTCTACCCCAGCACGTGGTGCTGCTAGGCCTCCTGCAGCCATGTCTATAAAGGCCTTTGCCAGGGCTAAAGCAGCCAAAACTGCTAAGTCTGTGCCTGTTAAGCCCCCCTCTCACAGGCCCAGTTCCAGTTCCCAAATGCTTACTCTGGCAGAGGATCTCATCTCTTTAATAAGGGGATCCCAATCTCACCCAGACAGGGCCTCTCAACCTCCAGAAAAGAGACCTAGAGCAGAGCCCCTGAGCCAGTGTCCTCAGATGACTCTTCTGATGATACAGACAATACAGACCATCCAGAGGCTCCTTTTTCTACTTATGAAGATTCCGATGCTGAAGAATCTATTCCTTCTGCCTCTCCACCAGAGGAATTTTCCTTTGGGGAAACCTTACATGCCATGAGAGAGCAATTCCAATGGCAGGGACAAGATTTCTCAGATTCAAGAAAAAGGCTTAGGACATTTTTACACTTACAACATAGGCCCTTAGCTATACCTCCAGTTCTTCCTGTTGTGGATGATGCATTTAATGATGTTTGCACTGCTCCTGATACTTTACCTCCAGCCCCTGCTAAGCCCGATAGGTTTTACAGGGTACCGGACACTCATCACCACTTATACAAGGCTCCTCTTGCAGATCCTGAGACTATCTCCCAGGGGCCTAAGGCAGTAGCCGACCTCAGCGAAAGACCCTCTCCTTACTGAAAGGGAATCCAGGTCCTTAGAGAGATGGGGTAAAAAAGTATACACCTCTGCTACTCTCTCAGCTAGAGCTTTGAACTGTCAGTTTCATATGATCCAATACCAAGAGTTTATGCTTGATCAGTTAACTAAGAAACTGTCCTCTGATGATTCCTTAGATAAGAAATATGTTCTAGAAATGGTGAATAACATTCAGCAGGTTAGTAACCATTCTTTAAAATGTGGCTATGATGCACTGGAGGCTTCATTTAGATCAGCCATGACTGGCACAGTTATAAGAAGGCATGCATGGTTGAAAGAACAGGTCTTGCTGGATCATGTTAAAGCAAAGCTATTAGATGCTCCTATGGATAAGGTCAGTCTATTTGGTTCTCCTGCCCAACAAGTAATGAAGAAAATGGAAGAGAAGGCAAAATCTGTACAAACAGTTAAAGATTTCCTACAGGTTCAGCCCCCAAGGTTTAGCAGGAACTGGCCTTCCAAAAATTGGTCCTTTCCAGACTCCTCTAAAACTCAGAGAGGCAGGAATAGACGTTCCAGAGGCAGAAATCAATCCAGAGGAGGTGCCTACAGGGGACGCCAGTGGCAAGGCAATAACCGAGGCACAGATACAACCACTACCACTGCAACAGGACAATCAGTGACTTGGCTCTCACACCGCCTACCAGGGAACAAATATCAGCACCCTTAGGCGGAAAGTTAGCCTTATTTTCAAAAAACTGGCACTATATCACAAGAGACAAGTGGATTTTGCAAACTATAGACCAAGGCTACAGGTTTCATTTCCACACCTTACCAGTAAAAAGAGGAATGCCAAACCTACCACCAAATCAAAAGACAGAAGCTCTAAAACAAATAGCTCAACTAACAAAGATGAGAGCTGTGGAAAGGGTACCACCTACAGAGCAGGGCAAGGGATTTTACTCCAGACTCTTCCTAGTACCAAGAAAAGAGAAAAGTTGGAGACCTATTCTCGACCTGTCCGCCTTAAACACATTCATCATTGTTCCAAAATTCAAAATGCTGACCCTACAGCAACTTCTTCCCATGCTGGGCAAGGAGTACTGGCTGGTAACTCTAGATCTCAAGGAGGCATACCTGCACGTCCCCATACGACCAAATTGCAGAAGATACCTCAGATTTCTTGCAGGATCAGAGCATTATCAATTATCAGCATTGCCCTTTGGCTTATCTACTGCGCCCAGAGTGTTCACGAAATGCCTGGCATCAGTAATCGCTCATTGCAGGCTTCAGGGAATCCAAATTTACCCATACCTGGACGACTGCCTGATACAAGCGGACAACAAAAGCAAGCTGACACAAGACTTACAAAGAGTCATTTGCTTACTACAAGCCCTGGGATACACAGTCAATTTAAAAAAGTCAAGACTGATACCATCCCAAACAAGAACATTCTTGGGTGCAGAATTGGACACAGTAAAACAGATGGCATTCCTAACTGCAGAAAAACAAGAACAACTTCCTCTTTACTTCTTGGCATTAAAGCAGAACAAACTAACAGCAAGGAAAGTACTGCAGGCCTTGGGCTTCATGGCATCCTGCATAATCCTGGTCCCCCATGCCAGACTGCATATGAGAAAGCTACAGTGGTACCTAAAGAATTTATGGTCTCAACACAGGCACAGCTTGGAAACCGAAATACCACTAATCCCATGCCTAAAACAAGAGTTCCTATGGTGGGCTCAGGCATGCCAGTCAAACCCAGGTTTGTCCTTCCACAACATTCAAACAAGCCAAACCATCACAACGGACGCCTCAGACCTCGGTTGGGGGGCCCACATGCTGGACAAGTGCATTCAAGGCTTATGGACTCCAGCTGCACCTGCACATAAATCAAAAAGAAATGCTGGCAGTAAAACTAGCAATCCAGAATTTCAGACCATTCCTCAAAGAAGGCCAATTGATAAGGACAGACAACACCACAGTCATGTGGTACATCAACAAACAGGGAGGCACTCATTCATACCCCCTATGCCGAATGGCTGTGGACCTATGGAATATGGCTCTGAGCTACAACATTCAGTTACAGGCAATATTTGTACCGGGAAAAGAAAACATCCTAGCAGACATGTTAAGCAGAACTACCTCGGATGCTCACGAATGGATGCTACACCCGGACATCTTCAAGGCCATCACAAAGAAATGGGGAAGGCCACATATAGACCTATTCGCATCCCCACTCAATCACCAGCTCAAGAAATTCTGCACAAGGACATACCATCCACTTGCTTGGAAGGTGGACTCTATCCTTCAGTTGGAAAGGCCTGACAGCATATGCATTTCCACCCCTTCCTTTGATGCACAAGGTACTACTGAAAATCAAAGAGGAACGTCCAAGGATAATTCTGATAGCTCCAAATTGGCCAAGACAACATTGGTATCCATTGCTGAGGAGCATGTCTCGGGGGGAAACGTGGACACTACCCCTGATTCCTTTGATAACTCAGAGCGACTACAACATCCTGCATCCAAACCTGAAAACTCTGCAACTGACTGCCTGGAACATTACATAAGAGCAACTAACCCAGATTTATCCCAAAGGGTTAAAGACATTATCCTTGAGGCCCGCAGACCTTCAACAAGAAGGAACTATGCAGGAAAATGGAAAAGGTTTGTCATTTGGAGTACTGAAAGAGGGAAAGATGCGTCAAAGGTAGATATTGCCAACATCCTGGAGTATTTGGCAGAGCTTCTCCATACAGGCCTGTCCTATTCCTCCATCAAGATACATGCATCAGCTATTTCTGCAGAATACAGCTTGATCCCCTGTCTTCTCACATCCTCTACTCAGGCAGTTCCTGAGAGGAATTAAGAATGTAAAACCTCCTAGGAAACCACCATTACCAGCATGGGACTTGAACTTTGTGCTAGAAAAATTGACACTCCCTCCATTCGAACCAGCAGCAACAGCAGATCTTCAACACCTATCCTGGAAAACTGCTTTCCTACTGGCAATTACTTCAGCAAGAAGGGTTTCAGAACTACAGGCTTTAATGGCAGTACAACCCTTCCTAATCTTCCATCAAGATAGAGTATCCATGAGAACTAATCCTACATTTATGCCTAAGGTGGTATCCAGAGTGTCTCTAAACCAGGCTATCCACCTACTTACCTTCTTTCCCAATCCACAGAACAGAGGGGAAAGACTGCTGCATACCTTGGATGTACATAGACAGTTGTGCTACTATCTGGACAGAACCAAGGGCAATAGAAAAACTGACCAGCTTCTAGTAGCTTATGCAACAGGAAGGGAAGGAAAAGCAATTTCCAAACAGACAATCTCCAAGTGGATAGGAAATTGCATAAGATTCTGTTACTCCTACCATGGAAAGCAAATTCCACAGAACATAAGGCCTCATTCTACAAGGGCTACAGCCACTACCACAGCTTTCTTACGAGGAGTGGCTACCAAGGACATTATTGAGGCGGCTACTTGGACCTCCGTGCATACATTTGCCAAGCATTATAACTTACCTCTATACTCTAGATCCCGAGCAGGGTTTGCCACTGCTTTGCAAGGGATCCTAACTACACCATAATTCTTCTTCCTCCTCCCCTAGTTTGGCTATGGTATTCTACCCATTTGTAAGGACTGCAGATGCATCCTTGAAGGACATAGTACAGTTTTGTACCTACCATAAATGTAGATGTCCGAACAGGATAGCATCTGCAGTCAGGATTACCCACCCTCCTTCCCCTCTGTGGTACTCCTAGGGTATTTGCCCACCTAAAAGCTAGCTGGGGGGGATCTCTTATGGTGTATTTGTATATATGTACATACATGCTTATTTTTTGTGTTTGCCTTCTACTTTTTTGGAAACATTGGCATTTACCCAAAAATTTAGCTATCCAAGAGGGCAACTGGCATCTGGGGCAAGAAACAGAGGAAAATGGCGTCGGCTGATGCCTTTATACCCGAAGACCAGCAGAGATGACGTCGGGTGAAGTGCGACACCAGCCGAGGCCAGACCCAGACTTTGGAATCCAGCCAACCGAAGGGCTGCCTGACGACAGGACAACCCATTTGTAAGGACTGCAGATGCTATCCTGTTCGGACATCTACATTTATGGTAGGTACAAAACTGTACTTTACCCACCCTCCAGCCCCCTGTTTTCCTCTTACTATACCTCTCCTTTCTTTTACTATGCTTAAAAGCCTTTTTGGTGCATTTGCTTTTGCTTGGAGGTATATTTTTTGTTTTAAATTATTTACATATATATATATATATATATATATATATATATATATATATATATATATATATATATATATATATATATATATATATATATATATATATATATATATATATATATATATATATATATGTATATGTGTGTGTGTTTTTTTTCTCCCCATTTGGGGGGCACCTGACATGTGGGGCAAGAAAAACTGATGTAATGGTGTCTGCTGCATGTTTTGTACCCCTGATGACCTGACGTCATGGAAGAAGGGATACCAAGTGGTGCAGGACCCAAGACTTTGTTAATCAGGCCGACTGAGGGCAACCTGCCAGCAGATTACCCAATTGCAATGACTGCAACAGTGAATACACTATCTACATTTATGGTAAGTGTACAAAGCTGTACTTTCTAAACTTCCACTTTTAGTCCCTAGAAGAAATTTAAACTGCTGACTCCAAGAAGAATTTAGGGATGTCCTTCAAGGATGCATCTGCAGTCCTTACAAATGGGTTGTCCTGGCCTCAGGCAGCCCTTCGGTCGGCCGGATTCCTCTGGGTCTGGCCTCGGCTGATGTCGCACTTCACCCGACGTCATAGCTGCAGTTCAGCGGGTATAAAGGCATCAGCCGACGCCATATTCCTCAGTCTTTCTTGCCGCGTGGCGCCCGAAGCAGAAGCTGTTCGCAAGTGCCGGTCGGTCAGAACCAGAGATTACTACTACCGAAGACTTCTAAAAAGCTAAGTACCCCGTTGGGGACTCTTTCTTGCCTCAGCCGATGTCAGAAAAAGTGAATAACTGTTTAACTTGTGGGAAACTAATACCTCATAAAGATTTCCACTCTTACTGCCTACCTTGTTTAGGCCCAGACCACGGCGTAGCAGCTTGTCTAGCCTGTGCTTCTTTCAACCGACGGACGCTTAGACGTCAGTCGGAATTTGCTGAGCAGTTTTTCGGCTCCGCTTTTGCTTACAATATGCAGTCGGAAACTCCGACTTTGCAATTAACTAAAAAACGCAAGGAAAAGGACCGACACCCGCGGTTTCGGCCGAAACTGCGGTTAAGTCAACCGCGAGTGTCTCGGTTTCGGCTGAAACAGAGTCCACGGTTCTTCGGCCGAAAGCTTGCCTCCTACCGAGGCCTCATCCAGCATGGCTGAATCTGCTACTGAAATCCCACCTGCTCTTGCAGGTTCACAGGATTTATCTGATACTATACCTTTAGATATATCTACTCCTGCACGTGGAGCTGCTAGGCCCCCTGCATCCATGTCGATTAAGGCTTTTGCCAGGGCTAAAGCAGCAAAATCTACCAAAACTGTGCCTGCTAAGACCCCCTCTCACAGGCCTAGCTCTAGTTCTCAAATGCTTAGTCTAGCAGAGGATCTCATTTCTTTGATCCGGGGATCCCAACCTCACCCTGACAGGACCTCTCGCCCACCTCCAGAGAAGAGGCCTAGAGCAGAGCCCCCCGAGCCAGTTTCTTCAGATTACTCCTCTGATGATTCAGATAATACAAACCCTCCAGAGGGCCCTTATTCTCCTTATGAGGACTCTGATGCAGAAGACTCCATTCCTTCTGCCTCTCCGCCTGAGGAATTTTCTTTTGGGGAAACCTTGCATGCTATGAGGGAACAATTTCAATGGCAGGGCCAGGATTTTTCAGACTCTAGGAAAAGGCTTAGGACCTTTTTGCATTTGCCACAGCATAGGCCTTTAGCCATTCCTCCAGTACTCACTGTTGTGAATGATGCATTTAATGATGCTTGTACTGCTCCTGATTCTCTTCCTCCGGCCCCTGCTAAGCCCGACAGGTACTACAGGGTTCCGGACACATTATCATTTGTATAAGGCTCCTTTTGCAGATCCTGAAACTATCTCCCAGGGACCCAAGGCTGTAGCAACTACCTCTGCCAAAAACCCCCTCCCCTCTGAAAGGGAATCTAGGGCTTTAGAGAGATGGGGTAAAAAAGTTTACACTTCTGCTACTCTTTCGGCTAGGGCCTTAAACTGTCAATTCCACATGATTCAGTATCATGAATTTGTTAGATCAGTTAACTAAAAAACTGTCCTCGTCTGAACCATTAGACAAAAAATCTGTTCAGGAAATGGTACATAACATTCAGCAGGTCAGTAATCATTCTTTAAAATGCGGCTATGATGCACTGGAGGCTTCCTTTAGATCAGCTATGACTGGTACAGTGATCAGAAGGCATGCATGGTTAAAAGAGCAGTCCTTACCAGACCATGTTAAATCAAAGCTCCTAGATGCTCCCATGGATAAGCTCAATTTGTTTGGCTCCCTGCACAGCAGGTGCTGAAGAAGGTGGAAGAGAAAGCAAAATCTGTCCAGACAGTCAAGGATTTCTTACAGGTCCAGCCTCCAAGGTTTAGTAGGAACTGGCCTTCCAAGAATTGGTCCTTTCCAGACACCTCCAGAGCTCAGAGAGGCAGGAATAGGCGCCAAGAGGCAGGGGTCAATCCAGAGGTGCCTACAGGGGCGCCAGTGGCAGCCTAACAACCAGCGAAGTACTGCCACAGATCCAGCCACCACCACTTCCACAGGACAATCACAGTGACTTGGCTCTGAGACCGCCTACCAGGGAACAACTAGAAGCACCCTTAGGCGGAAAGCTAGCCTTATTTTCAGTAAACTGGCATCACATCACAGGAGACAAATGGATTTTACAGACAATAGACCAAGGTTACAGGTTTCACTTCCATACTCTACCAAGGAAGAGAGGAATGCCAAACCTACCTCCAAATCAGAAGACAAATGCTCTACAACAAGTACACCACTTACTAAGGATGAGAGCTATAGAAAGGGTACCGTCCATGGAACAAGGGCAAGGATTTTACTCAAGACTTTTCCTGGTGCCAAGAAAAGAAAACCAATGGAGACCTATTCTCGACCTGTCCACTCTAAACACATACATCATTGTTCCAAAATTCAAAATGCTGACCCTTCAGCAGCTTCTTCCCATGCTGGGCAAGGAGTCTTGGGTGGTAACTCTAGATCTCAAGGAGGCATACCTGCACGTCCCCATACGACCAAATTGCAGAAGATACCTCAGATTTCTTGCAGGATCAGAACATTATCAATTCTCAGCATTGCCCTTTGGCTTATCTGCTGCGCCCAGAGTATTCACGAAATGCCTGGCATCAGTAATTGCTCATTGCAGGCTTCAGGGAATTCAAATTTACCCTTACCTGGACGACTGCCTGTTACAAGCGGACAACAAAAATTAGAAAAAGATTTGAAAAAGGTCATTCATATACTGCAAGCCCTGTGATACACAGTCAGTATAAGAAAGTCAAGGCGGATACCATCCCAGAGGATAACTTTCTTGGGTGCAGAACTGGACACATCAAATCAAATGGCATCCCTCACAGCAGAAAAACAGAAGCAACTTCCTCTCTATTTTATGGCATTAACAAAGCAGAACCAGCTAACAGCAAGGAAAGTCCTGCAAGCCCTGGGTTACATGGCATCCTGCATAATATTGATTCCACATGCCAGACTACATATGAGAAAGTTACAATGGTACCCAAGGAATTTATGGTCTCAGCACAAGCACAGCCTAGAAACCCAAATTCCAATAATTCCATGCCTGAATCAAGAATTCCAATGGTGGCTCAGGCCTGTCAATCGAACAAAGGGATGCCCTTCCACAGCACTCAACCAAGCCAGACTATCACAACGGACGCCTCAGACCTCGGTTGGGGGGCACACATGCTGGACAAGTGCATACAAGGCTTATGGACTCAAGACCAGCTGAACCTACACATAAATCAAAAGGAGATGCTGGCAGTAAAACTGGCAATTCAGACATTCAGACCATTTCTTCGACAGGGTCAATTGTTGATAAGGACGGACAACACCACAGTTATGTGGTACATCAACAAACAGGGAGGCACACATTCATACCCTCTATGCCGGATGGCAATGGACCTCTGGAATGTGGCCCTGAGCTTCAACATTCAGTTACAAGCAATATTTGTACCAGGAAAAGAAAATATACTAGCAGACATCCTAAGCAGAACTACCACGGATGCCCACGAATGGATGCTACATCCAGACATCTTCAAATCCATTGCAGAGAAATGGGGACTACCAGAAATAGACTTATTCGCATCCCCACACAACCACCAATTGAAAAAATTCTGCACGAGGGCATACCACCCACTTGCTTGGAAGGTGGACCCCCTATCTTTCAGTTGGAAAAACCTGACAGCATATGCATTCCCACCTCTTCCTTTGATGCACAAGGTGCTATTGAAGATCAAAGAAGACCGTCCAAGGATCATCCTGATAGCTCCAGGCTGGCCGAGGCAGCATTGGTACCCATTACTGAGGAGCATGTCTCTGGAACAAATATGGCCTCTGCCCCTAGTTCCCTTACTGTTCACAGAACAACTTCAAAACCCTGCATCCAAACCTGAAAACACTGCAGCTGGCTGCCTGGAACATTGCATAAGACAAAATAACCCTGATTTATCTCAAAGGGTTAAAGACATTTTCTTGGAGGCTCGCAGACCCTCAACAAGAAAAACTTATTCAGCAAAATGGAAAAGATATCTCATTTGGAGTGCAACAAAAGGAGTAGATGCATCAGTGGCAAACATAGCTAACATCCTGGAATATTTAGCAGAGCTTTTCCACAATGGTCTGTCTTACTCCTCCATTAAGATTCATGCATCAGCAATTTCAGCAGAATACAACATGGATCCTCCAGTCTTTTCTCAACCTCTACTCAGGCAGTTTCTCAGAGGAATTAAAAATGTGAAACCACCAAGGAAACAACCATTGCCTACATGGGACTTGAACTTTGTGTTAGAAAAGTTAACACTCTTCCCCCCCCCCCCTTTTGAACCAGCAGCAACAGCAGAATTACAGTACTTATCTTGGAAGACTGCATTCCTGCTTGCAATCACTTCAGCTAGAAGGGTTTCTGAATTACAGGCATGAATGGCAGTACAGCCCTTCCTTATCTTCCATCAGGATAGAGTGTCCATGAGAACTAATCCTACCTTTATGCCAAAAGTGGTCTCCAGAGTATCTTTAAACCAAGCAATACACCTGCCAACATTCTTCCCCAACCCACAGAACAGGGGGGAAAGATTGCTGCATACCTTGGATGTACACAGACAATTGCGCTACTACCTGGACAGAACCAAGAACTATAGAAAAACTGACCAGCTTCTGGTAGCATATGCCACAGGAATGGAAGGAAAAGCAATTTCAAAACAGACAATCTCAAAATGGATAGGAAATTGCATTAGATTTAGTTACTCTTTTCATGGAAAGGCAACTCCAGAAAACATCAGACCTCATTCCACAAGGGCTACAGCCACTACTACAGCTTTCTTACAAGGAGTGGCTACCAAAGACATTTTAGAGGCTGCTACGGAGCTCCGTGCATACATTTGCCAAGCATTATAATCTGCCTTTATACTCCATATCCCGAGCAGGTTTTGCCACTGCTGTTTTGCAAGGGATCTTAACTACACCATAAACTCTTAGTGCCTCCTCCCCCAGTTTGGCTATGGTATTCTACCCATTTGTTAGGACTGCAGATGCATCCTTGAAGGACATAGTACAGTTTTGTACCTACCATAAATGTAGTTGTCCGAGAGGTATGCATCTGCAGTCAGGATTACCCACCCTCCTTCCCCTCTGTGGTACTCCTAGGGTATTTGCCCATCTTGTAGCTAGCTGGGGGAATCTATTATGGTGTATTTGTTTGTATATATGTATATACATGTTTATTTCTATTTGCTCTCTATTGTTTGGAAACATTTGCATTTATCCAAATTTAGCCTTCCTAGAGGGCACCTGGCATCTGGGGCAAGAAACACTGAGGAATATGGCGTCGGCTGATGCCTTTATACCCGCTGAACTGCAGCTATGACGTCGGGTGAAGTGCGACATCAGCTGAGGCCAGACCCAGACTTTGGAATCCGGCCGACCGAAGGGCTGCCTGAGGCCAGGACAACCCATTTGTAAGGACTGCAGATGCATACCTCTCGGACATCTACATTTATGGTAGGTACAAAACTGTACTTTTTATTTGACCCCCTTTGTTCTGTACATCTGAGTTTTAGTCCAGTCCCACTTTCATGTCTAAGAACATAAGGTATGTAGCTGGTTCACATCTCAGGTGATTTCAACATTTGCTGTCTGGTTAGTCATTAGCTGGTTCACCTTCCAGGGTGATGTCAGTATCTGGTGGCTGGGCAGTCATTAAAAATTGTGACAAAAGGTTTTGGCAACTTACTGCGTAAGTTGTATGTAGTCTTTGAAATAGGCAAGTAATTGTAGCTACAGTTTTTGCAGGTTAATGTGTTGTCCCAGAATATGAAAATTAACCCAGCAACTTTAATGTGTTTTTTAGGGGTATAATTGGTGCCACGATCGGAATGTAGTAACAATCTTTAGTGCTCCAAACTATTGCTATCGTTGTGGGAACCAAGCAGCAATTATGGAACTAGATGACACCCTTAAATATTCATTGTAAGTAGTAATTTTCAGTAATTTGATAGTTCTAAATGATTGAAATGTTTTCCTTTTAGCAACTGTCAATGAATCATTTAAAGGAGGTAGCATATGCAAATTACCATGAGCATGTGCCCAAAGTGGAACCTTTTCTGAAGTTGGAGTATTGTAAAGTTGAACAGTTGGCGAAAGGCTTTTTCAGTCTGCATCTGCTAAAACCTTATTTTGACACTTCCAGAATTTCAATGTTTCACGCATGCTAAATTAAACTGTTTTTGGAATCCTTTTGCAGACAGGGTGGCACTGTGGTTGCAGCAGTTAAATTGCTGCCTCACAGCACTTAGTTTTCAGATTAATTTCTCAGCTGGAGCACTTCCTTTACTGCATTTTTGCAGCTTTCACTTTGAGAGACATGCCTGTAATTGCATGTCCACAGGATTTTCTTTATTGGGTCCTGTGAATGCCACAGTAGGCTCAAAATTTTCCACAGTCCTGAAATGGATAAAGCAAGTATTGGAAAATGAATGAGTTAATCTTTGGAGGCTAAAATGAAGAAAACCAAAAGCCGTATGCAAGCAGTTTTTTTCCAAGCTAATCAACAGTAGCCTTCAGAGCTCCAAACGTTATACATGGTGTCTTTCACACTTAGTCCATATGTATGCAAGTAGATTTCTACTAGTAGTGTTCTGTTTGGTTAACCAGGGGAATCTCTGTTGGATATACTCTGATATTGTTCTGTGACATACATTCATCTTGCAGCCCTTTATATGATTTACTTCGGTGGCGGTACTTCGGTAGTGGCAGATAAATGTGTCAGCACCTCAGATTACCTCAAGAAGATAAGGTTGCTAACCTGTATTTGTTACAGGACTGACACCACCTAGTATTTTGTTGACAGTATTAAGTTGTCAGTTTCTTGGTTCTGGAGCTTACATATTTAGTTCTGGGACTTATGGTGTTGGTGATTCCTGTCAGGTGGTGCTAGTGAAGACTGCTTCCTTCCTGGACCAGCAGTGAATCTTCAAATTCCTCATTCTTTATTGACTTAGACTACCCTGTTCTGAATACTTGGTTAACCCTTGCAGTTATTGGGCCTTTCCCTAGTTAGTGTTTGACTTCTTTCGGCTTTTCCCGGTAAGGGGTCGCCACAGCGGATCCACTCATCCATGAGGCTTATTTCACATGCACATGGTGGGTTCAGGCATTTCCATCAGGAGGCATGCCTGGATGCATCTTCGTGATTTTGCAGAGCCCTTCAAGTCATCCTTTGTCAATGTTCCTTTTGACGGAAGTTATTTGGCCCCAAAATGAAAGACGCTCTTTCCAGGTGTGAGCAAGATGGTTAGACCCTGTTTGCAGTGAGCATACGTTTTTCAACACCTCCAAGAACTTTTCCCAGGAATCAACAAGGTGGTCAGAAAATGTGGTTCAGGAAATCCCAGGGTTCACTCCATGTGGAGAGTTCCCCCAGGGGCAAAGGGACTCAAATGGGCGATGCCACCCACATGGTAGAGAAGACCAGCAGAACCAGGGATCCACAGATTTTGACAGACCCTATCAGTACTCCTGAAAGGAGGCCTGATTGCCCACCTCTGCAGGCATTCAGGGGTCACTTATCCCTGCATCAGCGAGCCTGGCTGGACATTACAAAAGATACTTGGGGGCGCAGGATTATTTCTACAGATTATATTTTCCAGGCCCTGTTCACAGAATTTTGTTTTGTAATGATGTCCCAGCCAGTCGGAGGGAAACAGCAGATCTGGAAATGCAAAAGGTGTTAGTTATCCAAGAGGTCCCTCAGACCAGAAAGGATCTGGAACTTGCTCAAGATTTTTTTTGAGACAAAACAGGACTGAAGACCAATTTTGGATCTCAACATTCAGAACAAGTCAGTTCAGCATGCCAAGTTTCCAGATGGTTACGGTTCAGTCCATTTTGCCCTTTCTGCACAAGGATGACTGGATGTACTCAACAGATCTCCTCCAGAATGCATACTAAACACACAAATGAACAGACTGTCCAGGAGATGTCTGCATTTCTGGTTGGGAGCCATTCACTACCAATTCAGAGTACTACTCTTTGACCTTACCACAGCCCCCAGTGTGTTCAAATGCATGGCAGTAGTAGCAGCTCAGAGATTGGAGGGATTACTGGTGTTTCTGTATCTAGACAACTGCCTCGACCAAGCATCTGATAGCCACTTGAGACTGTACTCCAGATTTGTTCCAATCTAGGTATTGGTCATCCACAACAAATCTCCACTTCAGCAGTCTCAAAACATTAGAATTGATAGGGTCCTTCAACATAACTTCAATGAAAGCTTCTTTCCCTTTGTCAAGGGGTTCAGACTGTCGCTTGTTTTGTTTCCCATTAAAGACAAACGGGTGAGATAGTTAATTTACATGCTTTATTACAGATAGTCAGGATGGTTAGCAGTGCTAAATTAAACAGATAACTGACTACACAGACTCTGCTTACATCTCAAAGCTTACTACAAAATGGCAGGCTCACACGTGCTCAATATTTAAGTACTTGTGCAAGCCCCTAGATAGCTTCTTAAAGGTGTAAACACACACTGATCTGCAGTCTCCCTCTTAAATTTCCCACAATACAGTGACATGTGAAAAGTATGCAATGGTATAGACAAAAGTTAATAATCATGTCCTTATGCCAGAGTTGCCGTATCTGGAACGTGGTCTGGAAATGCGACCTGATATGGCAACTAGAATTGGGTTTAGCAACATTGACAGTCATCTGTGAACAACTTGCTTCAGGAGTTTTGGAGTTCTCGGGAACAGGGATGCATACTGGAACACCCTCTAACTGGAACGCTGGATAACTCGCTCTGAGATAGTCTCACAGGTAAGATACTGCAATACAGGCTTGGACACCCAAATTAATGTTTGATTCTGCCTAAGTTCAGCTCCTTGCAATTCCACAGTGTACCATCTCAGTTCTGGACATACACTTTTCACAACACCAGTCTGATCAAAACCTTTGGATGTCTGCATCCTCACCAGCTCCCCTTCTAATGATGAATTGAGCAATTTGCTGGTCTTGTCGTAATAGGACTTTTGAGACTAGTGCTTGTTCAACAGAATGGCCTTCACTGATCTGTTCTTGACACATGGAACCAGTAATGAACTACTAATTGGTAGTGTGGTTCTGGTTTTGTCTTAAAAGAAGTCTCTGTGCATGAGAACTGAGATGCTTATGACAAGGAAGAGATTCAGGAGTTTCAAGAAAACATCACAATTGTCTCATTTTGACTTCTCTAGTAATTGTTTCGCACTTTGAACTGCACATTCTTCCAAACCATTTGACTACTCGGGGCTACTTGTAACATGAGTAAAGTCCCACTCATCAGCAAATCTTTTGAACTGCTGGCTTGTAAATTGTGTACCGTTGTCAGAAATAACTGTGCAGACTACCATGGACTGCAGAATTATTTTTCTTTAATTGTACTGGATGCTAGATTAGTAAGTCTATCTCGAACCAATTGGAATAAGTCTACTAACAAAGTAATGTTGACCATTCCACTCGTATGTCAGTAGCTACTGCCAAACAAGGTAGTTCAGGAAGCTGGTTTAGCTGAAGTGGTTCTTTCTGTTGATGTGGCTTTGTACTGTTAAAGATGAAAGTAGTCTCTTAATATCCTGTGACATAGAAGGCCAAAATACTAGGGGTCTCTCCCTTTTGGTAGAATCAGTTCCTGGGTGGCCGTGATGCAAAATACTAATATAATCTTGTTGTAAGGACTTTGGAGCAATCCCTTGTGGACCTTTTATGATGATACCATTGTGAAACAAAATCTCATCTCTGTAGGGATAATAAGTTGCACATCTTTTAAGCAAGATTGCTTTGAAGGCCATCCTTGACTGATAAAGCGATTGATCTTATGAAGAACTGGATCTGAGGCTGTACGATTTCTAAGCTCATTAAGACGTGGAAGAAAAAATTCTCACTTCCATGACTTCAAAATGAAGTTTCTCATTTTCATGCTGTTCAAAGTATCAGCAAGATGAAGTTTGCCTTGTGTGACAAGATTGAAATTATACCTTTGCCATTTGACCATCATGCTTTGTGGTCTGGCTGGAGCTGTATGCGTAGGCTTTCTCAAAATAGTGACTAGAGGTTGGTGATCGGTTTTGATCTGGATAGGTAGACTGTAAATATAATCATGGAACTTCGAACATGCAGACAATTGCCAAGAGTTCTTTAAGCATAGTGCATTTCAGTTTGGGTAAGAGTTCTGGACACACAGGCTACTGGTCGACCCTCTTGAAGAATGACTACACCAAGACTAAACTTCAAAGCATAACAAGAAAGAGTAACTGGTTTGTGAATGTCATTAGTATCTGAGTTGGACTGGCAGATGTTCATGTTTCACTGTTGCAGTTATTATACTTGGGTTATCCTGCTGGCAGGCTACCCGCAGTCGGCCTGCAAAGTCTTGCTCTGGCGTTGGTTGCTGTCGCCTCTTCCCTGACGTCAGTGCGCCAGGGGTATACAAGATGCAGCCGACGCCATTTTCTTCAGTCTTTCTTGCCGCGCGGTGCCTGAAGCAAAAGCAGGTCGCAAGTGCTGGTCGGCCGACTCCTGAGATTTTCGAAATTGAATTTCAGACCGAAATCTTCAGTACAGCTAAGTACCCAGTTGGGGAAACTTTTTCTTGCTCCAGACCGATGTCAGTAAAAGTTAACAATTGTATTTCTTATGGGAAGCAAATACCTCATACGGATTTTCATTCTTACTGTATTCCTTGCCTAGGCCCTGACCACGACTTTGCTAGTTGCCAATTTTGTGCTAGATTTAACCAACGCACTATTAAGCGTCTGTACGATTTTGCTTTCCATTACTTTGGCCGAAGGTTTAACTATATAATGCATTCGGAACAGCCAACGACTGGAGTTCATAAAAAGCGCAAGGAAAAAGAAAAGGACAGGCATCCGAGGTCTAAAACAGACTAAGCCTTTTCTGGGCCAGTCGCCGGTTCTCAGTGAGGCGCTTTCGCAGCCTCTGACACCTGCTACCTCAGAACCACAGGCTGCCTCCGACTCGCACGTGGAGACAACTAGGTCTCTGGAAACTCAAGGTATTGGGCCTACGGAAACTACTCCATCAGATGGGTCCAGAGCCGCTGAGCAGCCATCTGCTTCTGAGAGCGTCTTCAGACCTACACAGCTTTCTGTCAGGACCACTTCAGCAACCAAGACAAAGTCTAAAACACCTTTAAAGACAAAGAAACAAGTACAGCATTCTCCTGGACAGTCATCCATGCCTAAGAAACAGATGCTTAAAATGGCAGAGTACCCAATTACTTTGATAAAAGGCCTAGGCAAGGCACTGACTGATTCCTCTGATCAGGTTTCTATTTCTTCTGATTCCTCTTCAGAACAGGAATATTCTCTTCCTCCCTATGAGGACTCTGATGCGGAAGAATCTATCCCTTCAGCCTCTCCTCCTGAGGACTGTTCTTTTGGGGAAACCCTACACACCATGAAGGGAGCACTTCCACTGGGTGAGCCAGGATTATTCAGAATCCAAGAAAAGGCTCAGATTTTCTTTTACTGCTTCAACACAGACCTCTTGCTATTCCTCCTGTACTGGACATTATAGATGTATTTTCTGAGTCCAGTCTGTCTCCTGATTCCTTACCCCCTGCACCAGTTAAGCCAGATAGGTACTACAGGGTTCCAGATTCACATAAATTTCTTTATAAAAAAAACTCTGCTGCTGACCCAGAAACTATATCTCCGGGTCCCAAAGGGGTCAAGGCTTCCACTGCAAAAAAAACCCTGTTTCCTCTGATAGGGATTCTAGAGCACTGGACAGATGGGGGGAAAAGTTTACACATCTGCTACTTTAGCTGTAAGGGCTTTAAACTGCCAATTTCGCATGCTTAAATATCAGCAATACCTAATGTCTGCTAAAACAGAAAATGCTGACAAACTCTGAATGTCCTGAAAACAAGGAAATGCAGGATTTATTGCATGCAGCTGAACAAGTGGGAAAGCATACTTTGCAATGTGGTTTTGATTCACTAGAGGCTTCTTGCAGGGCTGCAGTTACAGGCTGTCATTCAAAGGCATGCTCGGTTAAAGGAACAGTCTGCCTGATAAAGCAAAATTATTGGATGCTCCATTACAGCATGATACTTAGGTGTTAAGGCAGAAGTGTTAAAGAAAATGGAGGATAAAGCAAAATCAATGCAGACAGTGAAGGATTTCTTACAGGTTCAGCCACCCAAATTTAGCAGGAACTGGCCGCCTAAGAATTGGTCCTTTCCAATGTCAGACAGGCCACAGAGGCAGATACAGGCGCCCTACACACATCTCAGCCCCAAGGCTCATACAGGCCTAAACAATGGGGTGCTTCTGCCCCCAAAGGCGGAGAAGACAAATCACTACCATATAGGAAACTGTGCCAATGACTTGCCAGTGCCAAGCACTTAACTTTTGGCAGCACCCTTAGGGGGGAAGCTAGCACTTTTCTCACAAAATTGGCACATGATTACCCAAGACAAATGGGTCCTGAATATTGTTTCTCAGGGCTACAGGTTCCACGTTCATACCCTCCCAAAGGCAAAAGGTATACTAGATCTGCAACGCACACAATGGGCAGAGGCACAAAAGCAAATTTCATCTCTCATGGACATGCGGGCTATTCAAGGAGTACCACAACGAGAACAGGGAAGAGGATTTTACTAAAGACTTTTCTCTGTACCCAGAAAGGACAAAGCCTGGAGACCAACACTGGACCTGTCTATTCTAAGTACTATGTTCATCGTGCATACAGCTGCAGTCATTACAGATGGGTTCTCCTGCCGTCAGGCGGGTCCTCGGTCGGCCGAATTCCAAAGTCCAGGTCCGGCGTCTGTTGTTGTTGCTTTCTTTCCTGACGTCAGTGCGACAGGGGTATACAAGACACAGCTGACACCATTTTCTTCAGTCTTTTTTGCCGCGCGGTACCCGAAGCAGAAGCAGTTCGCAAGTGCCGGTCGGCCAGCTCCTGAAATTACAAAAATTTGGAAACCGAAGTAGTCTTTAAAGCTAAGTACCCCGTTGGGGAAACTTTTCTTGCCTCAGACCGATGTCAGACAAAGTTAACAATTGTATTTCTTGTGGGAAGCAAATACCGCATAAGGATTTCCATTCCCTCTGTATACCTTGTTTAGGCCCAGACCACGACGTCTCGGGCTGTCGCTTTTGTGCTACTTTCAATAAACGCACTATTAAGCTTCGGGCGGAGTTCGCCCAGCACTTTTTTGGTAAAGCTTTTAATTATAAAGTGTCGGAGACTCCTACTGTTTTGTCCAAAAAACGCAAGGACAAAGACTGACACGCGAGGCCCGCGGTCTCCACCGACACCACGCCAAAACCGGCTACACGCGGTCCGGTTCTCAGCGAGGTGCCTACGCAGCTCCTGACTACCGACGACACTTCTCTGGCGGTGTCTTCTGTAACCGAGACCGCAGGTTCCTCTGCCCATACCCTGACTACAGCTACCGAAGCCACTGTGAAGTGAGCCTCTTAATGTGGACAGGTCCACTTCACCCATGGTGTCTTCAGACCTTCCTTTTCCATAAAGGCCTTTACTAAGTCTAAATCAGCCATGCATTCCAAGAGGCCTGTTGCACAGGGCCCATCTCCAGGCCCCATGCCTAAAAAGCAGATGCTCAAAATGGCTGAGGATTTAATTACTCTTATCAGGGTTTCCCAACCCCCTCCGGACAAGAGACCCAGAGTGGAAGAAGATTCTCCCTCTTCTGACCAGGGTTCCATGATTTCAGAACATTCTGATGAAGAGAAACACGTACTCCCCTTTTGAAGATTCTAATGCAGAGCAGTCCATTCCTTCTGTATCCCCCCCAGAGGATTTTTCTTTCGGGGAAACCTTGCATACCTTGAGGGAACACTTCCATTGGGAAGGCCAAGATTTTTCAGATTCCAAGAAAAGGCTTAGGGAATTTCTTTTGTTACCTCAGCACAGACCTCTGGCGATACCTCCTGTCTTGGACATACTTGATTATGTTTACTCGGAGGCTTGCCTTAATCCGGATTCCCTGCCTCCTGCCCCAGTCAAGCCTGATACGTACTACAGAGTTCCTAACTCTCACCAATTTCTTTACAAAAGCCATAATGCTGACCCTGAAACCATTTCTCAAGGCCCCAAGGGAATGAAGGCCTCTACTGCTAAGAATCCTTTACCTTCCGAGAGAGAGTCTAGATCCTTAGAAAGGTGGGGAAAAAAGGTATATACCTCGGCCACCCTAGCCATGAGGGCCTTAAATTGTCAGTTCCATATGCTTAAATATCAGCAGTTTCTGTTATCACAATTAAGGAATAAAATGTCACAACCTGAACAACCAGATTTGAAGGAGTTGCAGGATATGATGCATAGTGCAGAACAAGTGGGTAAACACACCTTACAATGTGGTTATAATGCCTTAGAGGCCTCAAGTAGAGCCGCTGCTACAGGAGCAGTCATTCGTAGACATGCCTGGCTTAGGGAACAAACCTTGCCTGATCATGTTAAAGTTAAACTACTAGATGCTCCTTCACAAAAGGATGTAGTATTTGGTACTAATGCTGAGGAGATACTACGGAAAATGGAGGAAAATTTTAAATCTATGCAAACTGTCAAAGCTTTTCTACAGGTACAACCACCACGTTTTAGCAGAAATTGGCATTCAAAAAACTGGTCCTTTCCAGCCACGGACAAGCCCCAAAGAGGTAGATACAAGCGCACAAGGGGCAGAGGGCAATCTCAAGGATCATATAGAGGCAGACAATGGCAATCTCCAGCACCAAGAGGTGGCGAAGACAGTGCACAACAATACAGGAAACAAACCCAATGACTTTCCCCTTTGCATGCCAAGCAAGGCTCAGGTGGCAGCACCCTTGGGAGGAAAGCTGGCATTATTTTCAAAAAATTGGCATATTGTTACAAAAGACAAATGGATCCTGGACATTATAAACAGAGGCTACAGATTTCATTTTCACACTCTTCCAAAAATGAGAGGCATGCCGAACCTGCCACACAATCAAAGGGCAGAGGCTCAAATACAAATTTCAAAGCTCATGGACATGAAAGCTTATTCAAGAGGTACCTGCTCACGAACAAGGTCAAGGTTTTTATTCCAGACTATTCCTGGTACCAAGGAAGGGAACCGATTGGAGACCCATTTTGGACTTATCCATCCTAAACACATTTCTACTCGTACCAAAATTCAAGATGCTCACCTTACAGCAGCTTCTTCCCATGCTGGGCAAGGAGTCTTGGCTGGTAACATTGGACCTCAAGGAGGCATACCTGCATGTCCCAATCAGACAAAGCTGCAGAAGATACCTCAGATTTCTTGCAGGTTCAATCCACTATCAATTCTCTGCATTGCCCTTTGGCTTATCTACTGCGCCCAGAGTATTCACGAAATGCCTGGCATCAGTAATTGCCTACTGCAGACTTCAAGGGATACAAATTTACCCTTATTTGGACAATTGCCTGATCCAAGCAGACAGCAAACACATACTTCTGGAACATCTGGCTTATGTAACACGGTTATTGAATTCTCTGGGATACACAGTCAACAAAGAGAAATCCAGGCTAACACCATCTCTGAAAATAATTTTCCTGGGTGCCAACTTGGACAAACACCCAGATGGCCTATCTTGCGCCAGAAAAACAGGGGCAACTAACTCAGTACTTCAAGATGCTAGCAAATTGTACCAGGCTAATTGCAAGGAAAATCCTGCAGGCTCTGGGCTTCATGGCATCTTGCATTCTTCTAATCCCATGTGCAAAGTTGCATATGAGGAAACTTCAGTGGTACCTAAAAAACCTATGGTCTCAACACAGCCACAGTTTGGAAACAATAATACCACTAATTCCATGTTTGCAAAAGGAATTTCTGTGGTGGGCCCAAGCATGCCAAACAAACACAGGTCTACCATTCTGCAAGCCTCAAGCAAATCAAGTAATCACAACAGACGCCTCAGACTACGCCTGGGGGGCACACATGACAGACAGGTGCATTCAGGGCAAATGGTCCCAAAAGGAAAAGCACCTTCACATCAATCAAAAGGAAATGCTAGCAGTGATAAATGCAATTACAGCTTTCAAGGGCCTCCTGCATCCAGGGCAATTATTGATAAGAACAGACAACACCACAGTAATGTGGTACATAAACAAACAAGGAGGAACACTTTCATACCCCCTGTGCAGGCTGGCCATGTCACTTTGGAACATGGCTCTGGAATGGCAAATAGAGCTTCAAGCACAAATACCTGCCAGGTTTGGAAAACACTGACAATCTAAGCAGAAATATGACGGACCCGCACGAATGGAAGTTGCATCCTCAAGTGTTTACAAAGATAATCCAAGCGTGTGGAAGGCCAGACATAGATCTCTTTGCCTCCCACAAGAATCATCAATTGACAAAATTCTGCTCAAGGACATTTCATCCAAAGGCCTGGAGAGTGGACGCCCTTTCAGTTGGGCAGCACGGACAGTTTACGCCTTCCCACCTTTGCCTCTACTGCCCAAGGTGCTCTTGAAAGCAAGAGCAGACAGACCAAAGATTATGCTGATTGCTCCAGACTGGCCAAGACAACACTGGTACCCACTCCTGAGGAGCCTAACACATTCTCCTCCCTGGACCCTACCTCTAATGCCTCTTCTCCTGACTCAGCACAGCTACAAAACTCTTCACAGTCAGCTGAAAACACTCAATCTGGCTGCATGGAAAATTCCTTAACACCACAACAGACCCTACTCTCCAAGGAGGTGCAGGATGTCATTTTGGAGGCCAGAAGGCCATCTACTAGAAAAGCTTACTCCGCAAAATGGAAACTGTTTTGCGCTTGGAATGAGAAAAAGGGCCAGGATCCTAGAAAACTGAATTTGCCTCATATATTACAGTATCTAGCTGAGCTGTTGAACAGTGGACTTTCAATTTCCTCCATCAAAATCCATGCCTCAGCCATTTCTGCAGAATGCAACACTGATCCACCCTTATTCTCCCACCCACTCTCAAGGCAGTTCCTCAGAGGGGCTAAGAATACAAGACCTCCAAGGAAACGACCAGTACCAGCCTGGGATCTTAATTACATTCTAGAAAAATTAACATTGCCTCCCTTTGAACCAGCTGCCTCAACAGATTTGCAATATTTGTCCTGGAAAACAGCTTTCCTTCTGGCTATTACCTCAGCTCGTAGGGTCTCTGAACTACAAGCCCTCATGGCTGTGCAGCCCTTTCTCATCTTCCATCAGGACAGGGTTTCCCTACGAACCAACCCGTCATTTATGCCTAAGGTAGTATCCAGGGTAGCTTTAAATCAGGCCATACACTTACCTACCTTTTACCCCAATCCTCAAAACAAAGGGGAAAGGCTGCTACATTCCTTAGACATCCATAGACAGCTACGTTACTATTTGGACAGAACAAAGCCTTTCAGGAAATCAGAACAACTCTGTGTCCTATGCTGTAGGAGCTCAAGGGAAGCCAATTTCCAAACAGACAATTTCAAAATGGATAGGCCACTGCATACGGTTTTGTTACTCCTTTCATGGTAAATCTGTACCTGCAGGCATCAGCTCCCACTCCACAAGGGCCACAGCTACCTCTGCAGCCTTCCTCAGAGGAGTCCCTACCAAAGATATTTTGGAGGCAGCCACTTGGAGTTCTATGCATACCTTCACTAAACACTACCACCTACCTTTATACTCCAAAACTAGAGCAGGCTTTGCCACTGCTGTGTTGCAGGGCATTCTGGCTCCTCCCAGTTCCACCTAGTGCCTACCACCCTGTGCATAGCTTTGAGATTCTACCCATCTGCAATGACTGCAGCTGTATGCATGATGAACATAGTACAGTTTTGTACCTACCATAAATGTAGATGTTAGAGTGCTAATACAGCTGCAGTCCAGGTTTCCCTCCCTCCTTCCCCTCTGGGTACAGACCTAGTGGCTAACGCATCTTACAACCTGATTGGGTTATCCTGCTATGTTGTATTTGCTTGCAACTACTGATTTTTGATTGTATTGCATTGCATGATTTTATATATATATATATATATATATATATATATATATATATATATATATATATATATATATATATATATTGCCTTCCTTCTGGGGGCACCTGACATCTGGGGCAAGAAAGACTGAAGAAAATGGCGTTGGCTGTGTCTTATATACCCCTGTCGCACTGACGTCAGGAAAGAAAGGCAACAACAACCGACGCCAGACCTGGACTTTGGAATTCGGCCGACTGACGGCAGGAGAACTCATCTGTAATGACTGCAGCTGTATTAGCACTTGAACATCTACATTTATGGTAGGTACAAAACTGTACTTTTCTGGACGTTCTAAAATTCAAAATGTTGACACTGCAGCAACTACTGCCCATGCTGGGCAAGAAGGCTTGGCTCGTAACTGTGGACCTCAGGGGCATACCTGCATGTCCCAATCAGACAATCTTGCAGAAGATACCTCAGATTCATAGCTGGCTCAATGCACTACCAATTCTCTGCACTGCCCTTTGGCATATCTACAGTGCCCAGGGTATTCACAAAATGCCTGGCACCAGTAATTGCATTTTGCAGACAGAGGAATTCAACTATATCCCTACTTGGACGACTGCCTTATTCAAGCAGAGAGCAAGGACATTCTACTAAATCATCTGGCGTTTGTAAAAAGATGAATTTGCCTAGGGTACACAGTAAATGAAAAGAAATCAAAACTAGTACCCTCTCAAGAGATATTTCTGGGTGCAAGCTTAAATACAACTGCCCAGATGGCTTATCTCACGCCAGACAAAGGCAACTGACTCATTACTTCAAAATGATGGCAACAAAAACCCAGTTACTTGCAAGAAAAATTCTTCAGGCTTTGGGCTTCATGGCATCCTGCATTTTACTAATTCCATATGCAAGACTGCATATGGGGAAGCTACAATGGTATCTAAAAAAACATTGCCACAGCCTGGAAACAATTACTCTCATTCCCTGCCTGCAACAGGAGTTTCGATGGTGGACACTGGCCTGTCACCACAACAAGGGACAGCCATTCACTTTACCCACAGTCAGGCAGACCCTAACAGATGCATCGGATTATGCCTGGGGGGCACACATGGCAGGAAAATGCATTCAGGGCACGTGGCCTGCGGACCAAATTTATCTTCATATCAATCAAAAAGAGATGCTTGCTGTACAGAATTCCCTGACAACCTTCAAGGATCTACTACATCCAGGACAACTATTGCTAAAGACTGACAATACTACAGTTATGTGGTACATAAACAAGCAAGGGGGCACACATTCCTACCCCCTCTGCAGCAAGGGGGCACACATTCCTACCCACTTCGCAGGCAAGCCATGACTTTGTGGAACACGGCACTGACCTGTCAAGTACATCTGCAGGCAATTCCTGCCAGGAAAGAAAAATACTCTGGCAGACTAAGCAGAAACCTCATGGACCCTCACGAGTGGAAACTAGAGCCACAAGTCTCCAGCATGAAAACAAGGAAATGGGGATGCCCAGACATAGATTTATTTGCCTCCCCTCAACTGCCAACTACAGATATTCTGCAGAGGGACTTACCACTCACAAGCATGGAAAGTGAGTGCTCTATCATTCAGCTGGAAAACCCTAACAGTTTGCTTTTCCACCACTGCCTCTCCTCCCCAAGGTACTCCTAAAAGTCAGACAAGAGAAGCCAAAAATGATACCGATTGCCCCAGACTGGCCACGCCAGCACTGGTACCCAATCCTAAAGAGCTTGTCTCAAGGCCCAGCCTGGACTTTACCTCAAATTCCTCATCTTCTGACTCAACAAAACAATCGGATCCTGCACAGCCAACTTAGAACCTTAAATTTGGCTGCATGGCAAATATAGCCACTCAGAACACACCTCTCTCTAAAGCTGTTACGGATGTCATTTTGGAAGCCAGGAGGCCCAGCACCAGGAAATCTTATGCAGAAAAATGGGAGAGATTCTGTGCTTGGAACCAGGCACAAGGACCACTTGTTCCAAATATTTCTCAGATTTTACAATACCCAACTGAGATGCTGGACAAAGGCCTATCTTTCTCATCAATTAAGATCCATGCCTCTGCCATTTCAGCTCATTACAATACGGAACCTCCTATTTTCTCACATCCACTACGAAGACTACCTCAGAGGGGCAAAAAACATAATACCCCCAAGGAGAGCGCAGATACCTACATGGGAGGTTTCTGTCATGCTCAGCTTTACCATTACCTCCTAGAATATCATCTACTACAGCAGCGCACGGATACCCAGAAAGAATTTTCTGTATTGCACACTGGAAGACTTCAGTGGCAGAATTAATTCCAAATGTTTTTCCCAAAAATCTGTACCTGCCAAAATGAGTACTGAAAGTAGTTAGCAATGAAGATTTTCGGTTAAGCAAAATTACCCAAAACTCATTGCATCTAAGACTGAAAATGGTGGCATTTGACATAAGGGCAGTGACTTTTTCGACTGTAAGCATTGGATGAGGTCTTCAGTGCTTTGTTCAAATCTGGTGGATCAGTACATATTCTGATATCATCTGAGCTTTTCTTATGAGCAGTGACCATGGAGGATACCAATTAAGTTAGTTCAACTGGACAAATTACACCTTGCTGCACCATTTTATTTAGCTCCGCCTTAACTCTCTTCTGTAAAGCTACTGGAACTTTCTTGGCTAGCCTGACAACTGGACTGACTTCAGGGTCTAACTTCATGGGGTACACAACTGGGAGTTTGTCTAGTTTTTCAAGAAGGTCAGCATAGGTAGAAAAAAATAAACTGGGTGAAGTTGGAATAGTGTTTTTTTAAGCTAACATTGTTCCTTAAATGAAAGCGGTCTCATTTTTAAATGGTTTGTTAGGCCTAATCATGACATATGGCGTGCCTTTTGACCACACAAAATTGCAAGTCATTGCTGGAAGTAACATGAAAGCACTACTGAGCCTTCGATTTAAATTTCTTCACCTCCATAAGTAACGAGCTTCGCACACTTTGCCAAGTCAAGCTTTTCATTAGCACATACTCTAGCAAATGTTTCTGCTGACCTAATATTGCACTTTGAACCTGTCAGCTTTGAGCACTATGGGTCTTCCATTTATCCAAACAGTACAAAATGCTTCATTCTTTGCCCATAAATGTACTGCATTGACTGTTTCATTAAGCACTGACACACCAACATAAAAAGTAGTGTCAACTTTCTAATTAATCAACTTGTGTTTTCATTTAAGAAAGGAATGCCCCTTGTTTGATTTGTAAAACCTTTTGCAATAATTCCACTAATTGCATTTGTGGCATTGTTGACCAAAAGCTGAGCACTTCCCTCTTTTGGGTTTATGATTTGTACCACAGTTACGACTGTTGACTATGAAACTGGGTAAAGGCACAGGCATAGTTTGCTGACTCGCTCTTGTGCTTCACTGAGACTGTGCTCTGGAATTTGCTAGAAGGGTACAGGGTTTCCCTGTGACTGTTGCAGGGCTTACAGTTGCTGCCATGTGCCTGGGCTGGTTTCTTTTAACCATGTGCTGCATATTATCAATATGAGCACTAGAAGATATAGGCATATCTGTGTACTTTCTTGTGAGCTCATATATCTGACAAATGACAATGGCCTTATTCAAAGTTAAAGCACTGTCACAAAGCAAAATCTCTCACAGCATCATCTTAAATACCACACACCTGTCTTTTATCCTCCTCTCTTAAATCACCAAATCTGCATGTTTTAGCTTTATCAAGTTAGATCTGAAGTAGTTACTTCATTTGCTCTGCAACCTGTGGGTATCTGATCCGATCTCGGATCCGAGCCGGCAGCTTTCCAAGCTACAAGATCTGAGCTCTTAGCTCCTCCCCTACCCATAATCCCTTGCTATGTGCTACATTACCCCAGATCGTTTTTTGCCGCGGCTGAAGCAGCTACTTTTGAAAAGCTCCTTGGCTTTTTGATGAGATTGAACCTTTTTCTTTGTAAAAAAAAAAAAAAAAATCTTAGTTTTCTTGGGTTACTTAGCGAAAGTGTAGTTGGGTACCTTTGTTCCCCCCTTTCTGACTAGTTTGTTACTGTTAGTTCCCGCCTTTCACCCTCCCCCCTGTTAGTGTTTGGTTGTGTTGTTTGGTGTGAGTGGTGTTATGGCTGAAGGGCCTATTGCGGTGTTCTCAAAATGTACTGAGTGTGGCCATAAGCTTTTGCCGGCGGATGGCCACACTCAGTGCGTTTTATGCTTGGGGGCGGCCCATTTGTCATCGGCCTGCACAATCTGCGCGGCCTTTAATCCCCGAGCTATTAGGGACAGGAAGAACAAGCTGATCCTGGCGGGCTTGTTGCCTCAGGAATCAGCTTCTTCCTCTCCCTCTCAGGCACAGGCAGTCTCCACAGCCCTCGTGCCTTCTGGGCCCCTGATTCAACCTGGAACTCAACCTCCCTCTTTGGGTTTGAGTTCGGGGGATTCAGGTACCTCCACTACGGTAGAAAAAAGGCATAAAGACAAGGGACATAATTCCCACAAAAGGCGGGCTGAGACTCAAACCTCAGCCCCGCAGTCTAAGCTGACTAAGTCTCCCTCGAGGGGCTACGGATCCTCCCCCTCTCGGCTCCGTTCACCTCGTTTTTCTCCAGAGCTGGAGGAGGAGGCTCGGTCTCCCTCGGTCATCGAGGCGACCCTCCTGGCCCGCCTCGACAACTTCTTCAAGATCAACAAGAAGCCTCACTGAAGCAGATGTGGATCGGATGATGCGCCGATTCATCCAGACCCAAAGGCAGATGGGGGAGCGCGGCCCCCATATTTGCTCCGATTACTCCTTCTCCGACCCGTTATCTGTTTTCGGAGTTATTTGATCCGGGTCCTTTCGGAACCGGGGATTCGTCGGTGCAGATAGCTCCGATCGCTTCGCCGACTGTGCCTTCGAGTCTGTCTGATCCGAGCTCTCTGGGCCGAGGGCTGAGCATCGGATCCGGGGGAGCTGGTGTCTTGGGCTCCATTGGGTTCTGAGCACACGTCTCTCGGCTCTGGCTGCATCGGCTCCGACCCCGATCCCTACCTCGGAGCCGAGGAGATTGCTCTCGGAGCCTGGCGAGAGTAGCTCTCCTTCGGCTTTTGAGGTTGTGGAGAGGGTACTGTCGAGGACCTCCAGGTCCCCGGTCCGGGCGTCGGATTCTCCTGTACCCCCGCTGCATGTGGGTCTATCCTCCATCATCCGACCGGGACAGCCTGCCCAAGCCCTCCAGTTGGTTCCCTTAGAGGAACAGGACCCCATTGACGAGCCCTCTTCGGACAGTCCCACCAAGGAGGTCCCTCAAAAACTTCGGTGCAAGAGGAGGCACCTGGACTCCCCCGAGTCCGTCACAACAGACACGGATTTAGATGAAGGGGAAGGTTCCCCAAGGTCACCCCCGAGGATGTCTCCTTCGGAGACATCATGGAAATGTTGCGTATTAGAGGGGGTGGTCTGCCCAAAAACCTTCCGCAGATGAATCCGTATTCCTGGATGCGTTTGAGGCAGGCCCTTCTACCTCCTGGGTGTCCCCCCACGGCTGACCCCCTGGTAGACCTCATTACTACCAGGGCGTGGAAGAAGCCTGACACCATGGAGCCTATCCCGAAGCGACCCGACAAGATCCTTAGCCCCCCAGTGGATAGATTGTCTTGGGCCAAGGGGACACCAGTGGCTGTGCCACCAAGAGAACTCTCACAGGAGAGCTCTTCAGTTCACCTGCCAGATAAGGAATCTTGAGCACTGGACCGCATTGGGAAGCTGATGTTTAGTTCAGCGACCTTTTTCGTAAGGGCGCTTAACTACATGGCACATACCATTAGGCTGCAACGAGACTTAATTAAGGAATACGCTGCAGCCCCCCCGGAGTCCATGTCGGTCGAGGACAAAAAAGTTTTCTCGACTCGTATGGCCACACTAAAGTCCATCTCTAACACGTCCATGCGTCTACTCTCCCATGCCATGGAGGGAGCCGCTAGGGCCAGCGGAGCCGGGGTCATCTTGCGACGTCACTCCTGGCTCCGTCTTTGTGATTTCGCGGATCCCTTCAAGTCGTCCTTTACGAATGCACCGTTTGACAGATATTCGCTCTTCAGCAAGACTGTTTGCGAGACGCTGGTCCAAAGCGAGAAGGATGGGAAGACGCTGTCTGCCAACGGGGTCTGCTACTCTAATCCCCAACGATCCTTTTCTAGGAATCAGAGGGGACAAAAGAAGCTGTGGTTCCGTAAGTCCCAGCAATCCCATCCGGCTTTGGACCCCTCGTCCTCTAGAGGCAGAGGAGGACAAGGAGGATGCCGGCCCAGAGGCAGAGGGGGACCGTGTAACTTCGGGTCCAGGGAACCTTTCCCGGATAGACCCGCGCAGCAGCCCTGAGGGCTTACCCGGCTGTCCCTCTCTGGAGGCAGTCGGGGGGCGGTTGTCGGAGCACCTGTCAAACTTGGGAGTCCATTACGACAGATCGATGGGTTCTGCGCATCATATCCAGAGGTTATACCATCCCCTTCATAAACCACCTTCCCTCTACCAGACACCTCCCTGATGTTCTACCCGATCGAAGGGAGGCAGCAGCTTCAGAAATCCTGAAGTTGCTAGAAGAGCCATCCAGCCTGTCCCCCCAGACCAGTCCGGATCGGGTTATTACTCCAGGTTCTTTTTAGTGCCAAAAGGCGGGGACCTCAGACCCATTCTAGACCTCTCCGCTTTGAACCTGTTCATTCCCAAAGAAAAGTTCCGGATGGTCACCCTCCAATCTGTTCTCCCCCTTATGCGGCAGAACGACTGGATGTGCTCGATAGACCTCAAGGATGCGTACTACCACATCTTGATGGACAGACGATCCAGAAGGTTTCTCCGCTTCCGGCTGGGAGCCAGTCATTACCATTTCACGGTTCTCCCGTTCGGCCTCACCTCAGCCCCCAAGGTGTTCACCAAGATCATGGCAGTGGTTGCAGCCCACCTGAGACTTCAGGGCATTCACCTGTACCTAGATGACTGGCTCCTTACTGCCACCAACAGGCATCAGCTCTGCCTGGCGAGAGATTATGCTCTGACCCTTGCCCAGAGCTTAGGCATCTCTGTAAACCTCCAGAAATCCTCTTTGCCCCGTACAGGTCCTGGAGTTCATAGGGGCCAAGTTAGATACCTGCATTTCTCGAGCAATGCTAACTGCGGACAGGATAAACAGCTTGTGTCAGGTGCTAATTCTTCAAAGCCCGGCCCCGAAGGTGGAATTAGTTCTGAGGGCACTAGGATCTATGGCAGCAGCGATCACTCACGCCCTTCACGCGCGTCTGCGAATGAGGATTCTGCAGTGGACCCTTCAAGTTCAGTGGTCCCTGCTACTCCATCCATTGAGTACTCAGATTCCCCTAAGCAGAGTTTGCAGGCACTCCCTTTGGTTGCTCCACGCCCCAGAGCTAAAGGAAGGGAGGCCTTTTGTTGTCCCCCCCCCCCCCCAGCCACGCTGACCACGGACGCTTCTCGCCTGGGGGGGGGCATTGTTCAGGCAGAACCATCCAAGGCACGTGGGCTCCCCTGGAGACCGCTTTGCATATCAATGTCCTAGAGATGAGGGTGGTGCTTCTAGCGTTGCAAGCTCTCCACAACCTTCTACCTCTGGGGACTTTTGCAATCCAGACAGACATGTCAGTGGTCTGGTACATAAACAAGCAAGGAGGAATCTGGTCCTACCCACTTTGCCGGGAGGCTATGAGAGTGTGGGAATGGGCGATATCCACCAACCGCTTTCTGGTAGCAACGCACATTCTGGATCGGTCCAACATTTTGGCGGACAAACTGAGCAGAGTGATTCTCACTCCATACGAGTGGTCTCTCAATCCATCAGTTGCGAAGCAGATCTTCCGCAAATGGGGTTGGCCTTGCTGCGATCTTTTTGCTTCTCCCTTAAACACAAAATGCAGCGAGTACTTCGCAATACTTCCCCCCGAAGGGGAGAATCCCAGAAACGCTCTAGTCCATGCTTGGCCGTCCGGTTGGGGAGCAGAGTTATCCTCATAGCCCCATTCTGGCCTCGCCAGATCTGGTTCCTGTACCTGCGGTCTCGCAGTGCATCTCCGCCATGGATACTGGATCCCATTCCAGACCTGATTTCACATCCGGCGTGATTACAAACCCCGAACCTGGTGAACCTCAAGCTTGTGGCTTGGCTGCTCCAGTTCCACTGATGGCTAGGACTCCCGGTATCTCATCTCCTGTTAAGGCCATTCTAGTCGCAGCACATAAGCCGACTACTAGGAAGATTTACTACAGCAAATGGAAATGCTTCTCTGTCTGGGCCAAAGATAGAGGCCTGGATCCATTTACAGTTCCTATTCCTACTATTCTAGACTTCCTGTCTCTGATATTCAGACCAAGGAGCAAGTGCCTCAGCAGTTAAGGTGCAATTGGCAGCTATCTCCCATTTCCATGTGGGAGACTGACTAGGATCTTTGGCTTCTACAAAATTATGTAAAACCTTCTTACAGGGTGTTTTCCTCTTGAAGCCTCCGGTGAAAGTGGTGGTGCCTCCATGGGATTTGGCCTTAGTCATACAAGCCTCGACAGGCCCACCCTTTGAACCCGCGGCTTCGGTTCCATTAAAGTTCTTGTCCTGGAAAACAGCCTTTTTGGTTGCCATTACTTCAGCCAAAAGGGTATCAGAACTTCAAGCCTTAAGTATGAAGCATCCTTTTCTCATTTTTCATAAGGATAGTGTGTTCTTCAGGACTAATCTGTCGTTCTTACCTAAGGTGGCTTCGGAGTCAAATATCAATCAATCAATAAACTTACCCGTGTTCTTCCCAAACTTTCAGAATAAAGGAGAATACACATTGCATAAATTGGATGTGCACAGACCACTGCGTTTCTACCTGCACAGGACTAAGGATTTTCGCAAATCGGACCAGTTCGTGTCTTTTGCTAAATCAGCCATGGGTAAGGTCATTTCCAAAGTGACTGTAGCAAATTGAATTTGTCAGTGCATAGTCCACGGGTACTTACCTGCAGCAAATTGGTTCCTACGGGAATTCACGCTCACTCTAAGAGGGCTGTGGCCACCTCTGCAGCCTTCTGGTCTAGGATCCCCTTGGATGACATGTGCTCTGCAGCTACCTGGTCCTCTTCACATACGTTTATTTCTCATAAGTTGGATATGGTATCGAGAGGTAGGGCTTCCCTTGGCTCTGCGGTGCTTCGGAATATCCTTCCATAGGCCGCCCAGGGTTTCTCCCTAGGTAGCTGGGGACTCTGTCCCACAGGTTGCAGAGCAAATGAAGTAACTACTTCAGATAAAGAAGTTATGTACTCACCATAATGTTCCATCTGAGTAGGTACTTCATTTGTCTGCAACCGACCCCCTCCAGAAATCCCGAAAGGTTCGGGGGATGGCAGATCGCCAAAGAGATCTTGTTCTGCCTTAGGACAGTTTATCTGGTGTTGCTTCCTCTATCGAAGGTAGGAGTTGTGTAAGAGGCAAAAAATTTGATCTGAGGTAATGTAGCACATAGCAGGGGATTATGGGTAGGGAGCTAGGAGCTCGGATCTTGTAGCTTGGAAAGTTGCCGGCTCTGATCCGAGATCGGATCCGATACCCACAGGTTGCAGACAAATGAAGTACCTACTCAGATGGAACGTTATGGTGAGTACATAACTTCTTTTTATATATGCTGCAAAAGTTTATCTCGTGTAAAATAAGTGCTTTTTCATTGTAGTATTTGTTTGGGGGGTTACACATTTCTCTAAATTTACGTTTTAAGCACTCTGGGTCTTCCTTGTCTCTGCCATTGCAACTATATGAAGGTTTCCCCCTCTTCTGCAAATATAGCAAGTGCATACACAAATGAATGCTCTCATTCTATGGCTTCTGAACCAGCTAAATTAAGCAGAATAAATGCCTTGGTACAGTCATCTTTATCAGAAAATGCAGCTTGTATAAAAATGTCATAACTCTTGCTCAAACACTCTCCACTTCCCTGCAACATTATCAAAGACAAGTGGGCCAGGTTTTCTAAATCCATCTGCCATGCCAACAAAGAACACACTGAAATTGTCCCTTGTAATTCTGTACGAACATGCGTACACAACCAGTACTTGTAATATTCAAATGCACAATAAACTCTTCGAAATACTGTACTTTGCGAAATATGGTTTGAAATGGCTGTATTTTGTGAAATAACTACTATAATACTGCACAAATATGCAAACACTCTGTATACTTCCGATATTTTGAGTAGCTTTGGTTAATGCGAGAAAGTACATGCTATAAGCTACTTTGAAAAAAATGGGATAGTTTATTTTATTCATTTTATGCGATTTGGACTTTTCCAAAAAGTTTCTGTAATTCGAAAAATTTTTCAATGTTGCAGTTTCTGATATTTTTTTAGAAATTCATTTAGAGCGTTAGTGCTTCATTTTGTATTTTGCAAATAAGAAATTTAAGAAAGATTTGATTCCTGAAATACGTTTCTGACCTGTTTTGCGAATTAAACGTGCAGATGTTCATCGTGTTACCCTGCTGCAGTCATCACACTAGGGTTATCTTGTCGTCAGGCGGTCCCGCAGTCGGCCTGAATTCCAAAGTCTTGGTCCGGCGTCTGTTGCTGTCGCTTCTTCCCATATGAGGCATCCAACGCCATTTTCTTCAGTCTTTCTTGCCGTGCGGTGCCCGAAGCAGAAGCAGTTCGCAAGTGCCGGTCGGCCGACACCTGAGATTTTCGAATCGAATTTCAGTCCGAAGTCTTCAAAGCTAAGTAGCCCGTTGGGGAACCTTTTCTTGCCTCAGTCCGATGTCAGAAAAAGTTAACAATTGCATTTCTTGTGGGAAGCAATTACCTCATAAGGACTTTCATTCTTATTGTATACCTTGCCTAGTCCCAGACCACGACGTCACTGGTTGTCGGTTTTGTGCTAGGTTCAATAAGCGAACTATAAAGCGACGCTTTGATTTCGCACGACACTACTTCAGTAGGAAATTTAATTACACTATGCCGTCTAAGCAACCGACTACTGGCGTGCATAAAAAACGCAAAGATAGACAGGCAGCCTAGATCCAAGCCAGACACTGAGGCCTCGGCTGGGCTGGTCTGGTCGCCGGTTCTCCAGTTTTCAGTGAGGCGCCTACGCAGCCTCTTGACGACCGCAGAATTGGAACCACAGACCGCTTAGGATTCTCAAGCAGAGAGTTCTAGGCTGACGCAGCCATTTTCTTTAGACCCTACCGACAACATTGCAGAAGAAGCCGGTGCTGCGGAAACACCTTCGGTTACAGAAGGTGTCTTCAGACCAACTACTCTCACCATAGTCATATGCTAAACTTAAGACTCCTCTAAAACCAAATAAAAACTGCACATCAGTCTCCAGTTCAAGGCCCCATGCCTAAGAAACAGATGCTTAAAATGGCTGAAGATTTGATTTTCTTTAATCAGGGGTTCCAACCCCCCCCCCCCCCCCCAGACAAAAGGCCTAGACAGGAGGATTATGCCTCCTCTGATCAAGTGTCTATTTCCTCAGGCTCCTCTGAGGAACAGGATTACTCCTTTCCCCCTTATGAAGATTCTGATGCTGAAGATTCCATTCCCTCAGCTTCTCCCCCTGAAGACTATTCCTTTGGGGAAACCTTGCATACCATGAGGGAACATTTCCACTGGGAAGGTTAGGACTACTCCGACTCAAAGAAAAGGCTCAGAGTTTCTTTTACTCCCCCAGCACAGACCACTTGCTATCCCTCCAGTTTTAGACATTGTGGATGATGTTTACTTAGAATCTCGTCTAAATCCAGATTCTCTGCCTCCTGCTCCAGCCAAACCAGATAGAGTGCCTGACTCACACAAATTCCTTTACAAAAGCCCTGTTGCTGACCCAATCTCCCAGGGTCCCAAAGGGGCTAAGGCTTCTATGGCTAAAAATCCTGTACCCTCTGAAAGGGACTCCAGAGCACTAGATAGGTGGGGGAAGAAGGTCTACACCTCAGCTACTCTAGCTATGAGAGCACTAAATTGTCAATTTCACATGCTGAAATACCAGCAATTCTTTGTCTCAAATAAAACAAAAGATGAGCACGCACCCTCAACAGTCTGAATTCAAAGAAATGCAGGATCTGTTGCATGCAGCTGAACAGGTGGGCAAACATACTTTACAATGTGGATTTGATTCCTTGGAAGCTTCCTGTAGAGCAGCTGTTACTGGGTCTGTTATACGTAGGCATGCTTGGTTAAAGGAACAAACTCTGCCTGATCATGTTAAAGCAAAGTTACTAGATGCACCCATACAGCAGGATGTCTTATTTGGGGTTAAAGCAGAAGAGGTTTTAAAGAAAATGGAGGAAAAGGCAAAATCTATGCAGACGGTCAAAGATTTCTTACAGGTACAACCCCACGCTTCAGCAGAAATTGGCCAGCAAAAAATTGGTCCTTTCCAGCTTCTGACCACAGAGGGGTAAATACAGACGCCCAAGTGGCAGAGGACAAGCACAAATCCCTTACAAACCTCGCGAATGGGGCACTGCAACACAGAAGGGAGGAGAAGACGGGTCCTAAACTACTAGAAGACACACACAATGACTTAAACCTCAAACTGCCAAGCAAAAATCTCTTGGCAGCTCCCTTGGGAGGAAAATTAGCATTTTGTTTAGACAACTGGCGCATCGTCACAAAGGACAGATGGGTCCTAGACATTATCTTACAAGGATACAGATTCCATTTCCACGCCTTGCCAAGGATAAAAGGAATGCCAGACTTGCCACAAAATCAATGGGCAGGGGCACAAAAACAAATTACAGCTCTCATGGACATATTCAACTCCCCAGAAAGGACAATGCTTGGAGACCCATTCTGGACCTTTCAGTTCTAAACACCTTCTTGCAAGTACCCAAATTCAAGATGCTAACACTACAGCAGCTTCTTCCCATGTTGGGCAAGAAAGCTTGGCTAGTAACGTTGGACCTCAAGGAGGCATACCTGCATGTCCCCATCAGACAAAATTGCAGAAGATACCTCTGTTTCATTGCAGGTTCAACCCATTACCAATTCTCTGCACTGCCCTTTGGCTTATCTACTGCACCCAGGGTCTTCACAAAATGCATGGCACCAGTAATTGCATACTGCAGACAGAGGAATTCAAATATACCCATACCTGGATGACTGCCTCATCCAAGCAGAAAGCAAGGACATTCTCTTACATCTGATTTTTGTAAAATACCTTCCAAGTTACCTAGGGTACACAGTAAACAAAAAGAAATCAAAACTAGTGCCCTCAGAAAATGACATTCCTGGGTGCCAGCTTGAATACAACGGCCCAGATGGCTTATCTGACGCCAGACCAACAACTACAACTAACTCAATACTTCAAAATAATGGCAATAAAGACCCATCTCCCTGCAAGAAAAATTCTGCAGGCCTTGGGCTTCATGGCATTTTGCATACTACTACCATTTGCAAAACTGCATATGAGGAAATTACAATGGTACCTGAAAAGCGTATGGACTCAATACAGCCACAGCTTGGAAACAATACCTCTCATTCCCTGCCTTCAACAGGAGATGTTCATCGTGTTGCCCTGCTGCAGTCATCACACTTGGGTTATCCTATCATCAGGTGGTCCCGCAGTCAGCCGGAATTCGAAAGTCTTGGTCCGGCGTCTGTTGCTGTCGCTTCTTCCCTGACGTCAGTGCGCCAGGGGTATGTATAATGCATCCGACGCTGTTTTCTTCGGTCTTTCTTGCCGCGCGGTTGGCCGACTCCTGAGATTTTCGAAGTCGAATTTCAGATCCGAAGTCTTCAGTAAAGCTAAGTACCCCGTTGGGGAAACTTTTCTTGCTTCAGACCGATGTCAGAAAAAGTTAACAATTGTATTTCTTGTGGGAAGCAAATACCTCAAGGATTTTCATTCTTACTGCATACCTTGCCTAGGCCCAGACCACAATGTCACTGGTGGTCGTTTTTGTGCTAGATTTAATAAGTGTACTATAAAAAGACGCTTTGATTTCGCACGACACTACTTCGGTAGAAAATGTAACTACTCTATGCCGTCGGAGCAACCGACTACCGGCGTGCACAGAAAATGCAAGGATAAGGACAGGCAGCCTAGACCCAAGCTAGACTGAGGCCTCGGCTGATCCGGTCTCCAGTTCACCGGTTTTCAGTGAGGCTCCGCAGCCCCAGACTACCTCAGATCTGGAACCCGAGACCGCTTCGGAACTTTTGGCGGATAGTCCTAGGCTGACACAGCCATTTTGTTTAGCCCCTTCCGACGAGACTGCTGAAAAAGGTGTCGGTGCTGCAGAGACTTCGGTTTCTGAAGGCGTCTTCAGACCGACGCTCACCATAAAAACGTGCCCTAAGACTCATATTAAACCTAAAAAGACTGCACTTCAGTCTCCAGTTCAAGGCCCCATGCCTAAGAAACAGATGCTCAAAATGGCTGAAGATTTGATCTCTTTAATCAGGGGTACCCAACCCCCTCCCGACAAAAGGCCTAGACAAGAGGAAGAATATGCCTTCTCTGAACAAGTGTCTATTTCCTCAGGCTCTTCTGAGGACCAGGATTACTCCTTCTCCCCTTATGAAGATTCTGATGCTGAGGATTCTATACCCTAAGCTTCCCCTCCTGAAGACTTCTCCTTCGGGGAAACTTTACACACTGAGGGAACATTTTCACTGGGAAGGTCAGGACTACTCTGACTCAAAGAAAAGGCTCAAAGTTTCTTTTACTCCCCCAGCACAGACCACTTGCCATCCCCCCAGTTTTAGACATTGTGGATGATGTTTACTTAGAATCCAGTTTGAACCCAGATTCTCTGACTCCTTCCGGCCAAACCTGACTGATACTATAGAGTGCCTGATTCCCACAAATTTCTTTATAAAAGCCCTGTTGCTGATCAAGAGACTATCTCCCAGGGTCCCAAATGGGCTAAGGCTTCTATGGCAAAAAGTCCTGTACCCTCTGAAAGGGACTCCAGAGCACTAAGGTGGGGGCAAAAGGTTTACACCTCAGCCGCTCTAGCTATGAGGGCACTAAATTGCCAATTCCACATGCTAAAATATCAGCAATTTCTAATGTCTCAGTTAAAACAAAAAATGAGCACACTCCCTCAACAGTCTGAATTGAAAGAAATGCAGGCTCTGTTGCATGCAACTGAACAGGTGGGCAAACATACTTTACAATGTGGGTTTGATTCTTTGGTGGCTTCCTGCAGAGCAGCTGTCACTGGGTCTGTTATACGTAGGCATGCTTGGTTAAAGGAACAAACTCTGCCTGATCATGTAAAAGCAAAGCTTCTAGATGCTCCCCTTCAGCAGGATGTTCTTTTTGGAGTTAAAGCAGAAGTCTTAAAGAAAATGGAGGATAAAGCAAAATCTATGCAGACAGTCAAAGATTTCCTACTGGTACAGCCCCCTCGCTTCAGCAGAAATTGGCCAACAAAAATTGGTACTTTCCAGCTACTGACAGACCACAGAGGGGTAAATACAGACGTCCAAGATGCAGAGGACAACCACAAGCCCAGTACTAACCTCGCCAATGGGGCTCTGCAACACAGAAGGGAGGAGAAGACCGGTCCCAAACTACCAGGAGGCAAACCCAATGACTTGCACCTCATCTGGCCAAGCAACACTCTCTTGGCAGCCCCCTTGGGAGGAAAACTCGCACTTTTTTCAGACAACTGGCACATTGTCACAAAGGACAAATGGGTCATAGACATAATTTCAAGAGGATACAGATTCCATTTTCACACCTTGCCAATGAAGAGGAATGCCAAACCTGCCACAATCAATGGGCAGAGGCACAAAAACAAATTACAGCTCTCATGGACATGAGAGCCATTCAACTGGTACCTACTCGAGAGCAAGGCCAAGGATTTTACTCTACTCTTTCTCGTTCCCAGAAAGGACAATGCCTGGAGACCAATTCTGGACCTTTCAATTCTAAACACCTTCTTACAAGTACCCAAATTCAAGATGCTTACACTACAGCAGCTTCTTCCCATGTTGGGCAAGAAAGCATGGCTAGTAATGTTGGACCTCAAGGAGGCATACCTGCATGTCCCTATCAGACAAAGTTGCAGAAGATACCTCCGTTTCATTGCAGGTTCAACCCATTACCAATTCTCTGCATTGCCCTTTGGCTTATCTACTGCGCCCAGGGTCTTCACAAAATGCCTGGCACCAGTAATTGCATACTGCAGACAGAGGAGTTCAAATATACCCATACCTGGACGACTGCCTCATCTAAGCAGAAAGCAAGGACATCCTATTACAACATGTGGCTTTTGTAAAACATGTAAGTTGCCTGGGGTACACAGTAAACGAAAATAAATCAAAGCTAGTACCCTCACAAAATGACATTCCTGGGTGCCAGCTTGAATACAACGGCCCAGAAGGCTTATCTGACGCCAGACAAACTACAACTGACTCAATATTTCAAAACAATGGCAACAAAGACCCAGCTACCTGCAAGAAAAATTCTGCAGGCCTTGGGCTTCATGGCATCTTGCATACTACTAATACCATTTGCAAAGCTGCATATGAGGAAATTACAGTGGTTCCTAAAAAGCGTATGGTCTCAACACAGCCACTGCTTGGACACTATCTTTCATTCCCTGCCTACAACAGGAGTTTCTACGGTGGTCACAGGCATGTCACCTCAACAAGGGTCAGACTTTCACCTTGCCCCGCGCCAGGCAAACTGACAACCGATGCATCGGACTACGCCTTGTTGGCACACATGGCAGGACAGTGCGTTCAAGGCATATGGACTGCAGATCAAAGGCATCTGCACATCAATCAGAGAGATGCTAGCTGTACAGAACGCTCTTGACAGCCTTCAAGAATCTATTACATCCAGGACAACTTACAATAAGGACGGGCAACACCACAGTAATGTGGTACATAAACAGGGGGTACACACTCCTACCCTCTGTGCAGGCAAGCAATGACCTTGTGGAACACAGCTCTGGCTTACCAAGTTCAGTTACAAGCTCAATTCCTGCCAGGAAAAAACACATTGGCAGACTACCTCAGCAGAAACATCATGGATCCCCACGAGTGGAAACTGGATCCACAAGTATTTGCAATGATGACTCAAAAATGGGGCCTTCCAGACATAGACCTGTTTGCCAGTCCTCAACTATCAACTAACAAAATTTTGTACAAGGACACTTCACCATCAAGCTTGGAAAGTGGACGCGCTCTCATTCAGTTGGAAAGACCTGACAGTATATGCCTTCCCTCCATTGCCTCTCCTCAGAGGTGCTTCTGAAAGAAAGGAGAGACCACGACTGATACTCATAGCCCCAGACTGGCCACGCCAGCACTGGTACCCACTATTGAGGAGTATGGCCCAGGGCCCACCTTGGATTTTACCACAAGTTGCCCATTTGCTCACACAGCAAAACAGATTCTTCACAGCCAGCTTAAAACCTTAAATCTGGCGGCATGGCAAATCACCTAAGCAATCCAGCCAGCTCTTCTTTCCCAAGTAGTTATGGATGTTATTTTGAAAGCTAGGAAGCCCAGCACCAGGAAGGCCTATTCGGATAAATGGAAAAGGTTTTGTGCCTGGAACCAAGCTAAAGGCCAAAACACACTTCAGCCTCACATGCCTCAAATTCTACAGTATTTAACCGAGATGTTACACAAAGGACTTTCTTTTTCTTCCATTAAAATCCATGCATCAGCTATTTCAGCCCACTACAACACAGATCCACCCTTATTTTCGCATCCACTTTTAAGGCAGTTCCTCAGAGGGGCAAAAACCATTAGGCCCCCCAGGAGAGCACCTACACCAACATGGGACCTCAATTTTGTTCTGGAAAAACTTACACTACCTCCCTTTGAACCAGCTTTCTCTGCAGATCTACAGTTCCTGTCATGGAAGACTGCCCTGCTGCTAGCAATAACTTCAGCTAGAAAAGTCTCAGAGCTGCAGGCACTAATGGCAGTGGAACCTTTCCTCATTTTCCATTAAGACAGAGTTTCTCTACGAACTCATCCTTCATTCCTAAGGTGGTTTCCAGTGTGGCTTTAAATCAAACCATCCACTTACCCACCTTCTTCCCAAATCCACAGAACAAAGGAGAAAGGCTCCTGCATTCTTTGGACCTTCACAGGCAACTTCGTTACTACTTGGATAAAACGAAGGCTTTCAGAAAATCTGACCAGCTCTTTGTATCCTATGCTACAGCTTCACAAGGGAAGGCTATATCAAAACAAACCATTTCCAAACGGATAGGACATTGCATTTTTTTTGCTATACCCGTCATGGAAAACCAGTTCCTGCTACCATTAGGCCCCACTCTACCAGGGCAACAGCTACATCTACAGCCTTCCTCAGGGGGGGTTCCACCCAAGGAGATTTTGGAAGCTGCAACTTGGAGTTCACTACACACCTTTACCAAACACCATCACTTACCACTCTACTCAAAGACTAGGGCTGGCTTCGCCACTGCAGTTCTGCAGGGCCTTCTAGCCTCCTCTAACCCTCTAACTCCACCCATCCTTAGCTTTGGGATTCTACCCAAGTGTGATGACTGCAGCAGGGTAACACGATGAACATAGTACAGTTTTGTACCTACCATAAATGTAAATGTTCAAGTGTACACCCTGCTGCAGTCCAGGTTACCCTCCCTCCATCCCCTCTGATCTAACTGGCTAAATCTCTACTATATCTTCCTGATGTATTTGCTTATAGCTGGAGGGATTTTGTTTGTGCAAAAATTACATAATTTGGTACTCATAGTGCTCACCCCATACATAGCAAGAAGAATATTGTCAAAGGACAATTTGTTAGGGGTTCTCGAATGACATCAAATGACTCCGATTTTCAGGTGGAATGTAAGTTACTACACAACATGTTTAAAGAACGAGGTTACCCAGAGGAGTTTATCAATAAACTTAGAGATGAGGTAGAAAAGGGAAGACTGGGTAGATTTGAACCCTTAATAGGTAAGGGGAATAAAAATAAAACTGGATCGGGGTGTTACAAAGAAATAGATAGAAAGAAAAATGATCAAGAAGGCTACAGGAGAAGTCTAGTTTTAGATTATAATAGTTCCAACACAAAATTATGTGATTTTTTCAAAAAAGAATGGAAAAAAATTAGTACTCTAACGGACATAGAGGAGATACCCAGAATGGAACCTGGGATAGTATTCAAAAATCCACCTAATATAGGTAAAATTTTGGAAAGGGGAAAAAACATGGTTAGGGATAACAGCACAAGGAGATGTGGGACTTATAAATGTGGAAGATGCCCACAATGCCCGTACATTACTAATAAGGCAGAAATATACATAGATAGTCGAAAGAGAAGGGGTTACAAGTAGGACTTACAATTGTGATAGTAGGGGAGTTGTTTACATAGCAATATGTCAGATATGTCAGTCGTTCTACGTTGGTAAGACTGAGAGATGTTTGAAACGTAGAATCTACGAACACAATTATGATATTTCAAAAGCTAAAAATACCAATGCACTTTATAAACATTGCAATGTATGCCCAGAGGCCAAATATGAATTTTTTGTTTTGGATCAGGTCAAACCTGATAAAAGGGGAGGCCTCTGGGAGGAAATCTTGGAGAACAAGGAATTATGGTGGCAGGTGCATTTGGACTCTAACACTAGTCCAGGAATTAATGAATACCTGACTATAACACCCCTACTCAAATTAAGAGCTAACAAATTATAAAGAAGTTCAGAGTATGGACACCAGAGGGCATTAACACAGGATGAATATCTAAGTTCCATTCATTAGAAACACAAGTGAAGAATAAAAAGTTGTAACACTGGTTTTTAACATTTATTTATTTAATTTATCATATTTATTACATAAATATTTAAATATTTATTCATTATAACTAATTGGTAGAAGTCAGTTTTTAATAGTAGAATATATTTATATATACTTTTTAACTTATAGCACAAAGCACTTTAATATGAAAGGCATTAATATTAATGAATTCAAGGTAGGGATTGGTGTGTTTGACTGAGTTTAATTGGTTTATGACCAATGGAATTGTTCATTAATTAACTGTTTCAGTATTTATATGTGTGTATAAAATTTATTGCATTGTCTGATGAAGTCTTCAGTGACGAAAACGCAGGAATTAAGTTGTATGTAAGAGCGTTTATGATTTAATGGTCTGGCATCTCGGAGACTAGGTGCAGCGTGGTTCATCATTTTAAATCTGTGTAATAAACTTTCGTGGATCTCTTAACAGCGTGTCCAGGCACTTTTTTGGACTTAACAGTTTTTTCGAGTGCTGTGTTCGTTTTTACAGTTCATAATTTGGTACTAATTACTGACCACCTTTTTGGGGGCACCTGACATCTGGGGCAAGAAAAACTGAAGAAAATGGCGTCTGCTGCATTATATATACCCCTGGCGCACTGACGTCAGGGAAGAAGTGACAGCAACAGACGCCGGACCAAGACTTTGGATTTCCGGCCGACTGCGGGACCGCCTGACGACAGGATAACCCAAGTGTGATGACTGCAGCAGGGTGTACACTCTAACATCTACACTTATGGTAGGTACAAAACTGTACTTTTCTATGGTGGTCACAGGCATGTCACCTCAAGGGTCAGCCTTTCACTTTACCCCCAGCCAGGCAAACTATGACAACAGATGCATTGGACTATGCCTGGGGGGCACACATGGCAGGACGGTGCGTTCAAGGCATATGGACTGCAGATCAAAGGAATCTGCACATCAAAAATAAATGCTAGCTGTACAGAATGCTCTGACAGCTTTCAAGGACCTCTTACATCCAGGACAACTTATAAGATGACAGAACACCACAGTAATGTGGTACATAAACAAGGGGGTACACACTCCTACCCTCTATGCAGGCAAGCAATGACCTTGTGGAACACAGCACTGTCTTACCAAGTTCAATTACAAGCTCAGTTCCTGCCAGGGAAAAAGAACACATTGGCAGACTACCTAAGCAGAAACATCATGGAACCCCACGAGTGGAAACTGGATCCACAAGTATTTGCAATTATACCTCAAAAATGGGGGTGCCCAGACGTAGACCTGTTTGCCAACCCCCAAAATCATCGGCTTTCAAAATTTTGCACAAGGACATTTCACCATCAAGCTTGGAAAGTGGACGCACTCTCATTCAGTTGGAAAACGCTGACAGTATATGCCTTTCCTCCATTGCCCCTTCTCACAAAGGTGCTGCTGAAAGTCAGGATGGAGAGACCTCGAATGATACTCACTGCCCCAGACTGGCCATGCCACCACTGGTACCCACTACTAAGGAACATGGCCCAGGACCCACCATGGATTTTACCACAAATTCCTCATCTACTCACACAGCAAGGCAGTCAGATTCTACACAGCCAGCTCAAAACCTTAAATTTGACGGCATGGCACATTACCTAAGCAACCAGCCCAACCCCTCTTTCACAAGCTGTTATGGATGTCATTCTGGAGGCCAGGAGGCCCAGCACCAGGAAAGCCTACTCAGACAAATGGAGAATATTTTGCCCCTGGAACCAGGCTAAAGGCCAAAATACCCTTCAGCCGGATATGCCTCAGATTCTACAATATTTAACTGAGATGTTACACAAAGGACTTTCTTTTTCATCTATTAAAATCCATGCCTCAGCTATTTCAGCTCACTACAACACGGATCCTCCCTTATTTTCACATCCACTTCTAAGGCAGTATTTCAGAGGGGCAAGAAACTTTAGGCCTTCCAGGAGAGCGCAAACACCAACTTGGACCTAAATTTTGTTCTGGAAAAACTTACGCTGCCACCTTTTGAGCCAGCTTTCTCAGCTGACTTAAAGTTTATATCATGAAAGACTGCCCTGCTGCTAGCAATTACTTCAGCCAGAAGAGTCTCAGAGCTACAGGCACTAATGGCAGTAGAGCCTTTCCTCATTTTTCATCAAGACAGTTTCTGTACGAACTAATCCCTCCTTTATGCCCAAGGTGGTATCCAGTGTGGCTCTAAATCAAACCATCCACTTACCCACCTTCTTTCCAAATCCACAGAACAAAGGAGAAAGACTCCTGCATTCCTTGGACATTCACAGGCAACTACGATACTACTTGGATAAAACTAAGGCTTTCAGAAAATCTGACCAACTTTTTGTATCCTATGCTACAGCGTCACAAGGAAAGGCCATCTCAAAACGGACAATTTCCAAATGGATAAGACACTGCATACGTTTTTGCTACACCCATCATGGAAAACCAGTTCCTGCTAGCATAAGGCCCCACTCCACTAGGGCAGCAGCTACATCTACAGTCTTCCTCAGGGGGGTGCCAACCAAGGATATTCTGGAAGCTGCAACTTGGAATTCAGTGCACACCTTCACCAAACACTGTCACTTATCACTTTACTCTGACTAGAGCTGGCTTCGCCACTGCAGTTTTGCAGGGCCTTCTAGCCTCCTCTAACCCTGTTTGACTCCACCTCCCATCCTTAGCTTTGGGATTCTACCCAAGTGTGATGACTGCAGCAGGGTAACACGAACATAGTACAGTTTTGTACCTACCATAAATGTAGATGTTAGAGTGTATACCCTGCTGCAGTCCAGGTTACCCTCCCTCCATCCCCTCTGACCTAACTAAAACCTTTCAATACCTTAAAATCTGATGACCTTTGTGGTGTATTTGCTTATAGCTGGAAGGATGTTTTGTTTGTGCTAAGTTTTTTTATTATTGGTACTATCTACTGACCATCTTTTGGGGGGGCACCTGACATCTGAGGCAAGAAAAACTGAAGAAAATGGCGTCTGATGCCTCTTTTATATCCCCCTGGCGCACTGACGTCAGGGAAGAAGCGACAGCAACCAACGCCGGACCAAGACTTTGGAATTCAGGCCGACTGCGGGACTGTCTGACAAGATAACCCTAGTGTGATGACTGCAGCAGTATACACTCTAACATCTACATATATGGTAGGTACAAAAATGTACTTTAGGATGATCCACTCCCTCCATATTCCTCCACCTATAACAGAGTGCCTTCAAAGTCCGAAATATGAATTTGTGGCTGCCATTCTGACAGTCGCTTGCCTTGTTTCCCATTAAAGACAGACGGGGGGTAGTTTGTTTACATGCTTTATTACGCAAACATCCGGATGGATAGCAGCATTGCTAAATATAAACAAGCTTCTTAAAGGTGTACATGCATTGATCTACCTCCTCAACTTCAGCCGTCTGAGACTTTAGAAATCATAGGGTCCTTCAAGATATCACGACTGCTTCTCTCCCTTTGTCAGGGGTTCAAACTAAAGTTCAAGTCAAGAGAATAATCCAAAACTCATTCCTGTCTGCCCGGCATGTATTACAGACCCTGGGATTGCTGTCCAGAACAGTAGATGTTCGTGTTCCACTGTTACAGTCATTACAATTGGGTTATCCTGCTGGCAGGCTACCCGCAGTCGGCCCGAGTTCCAAAGTCTAGGTCTGGCGTCGGTTGCGGTCTCCTCCTCCCTGACGTCAGTGCACCAGGGGGGTATAAAAGATGCAGGCGGCGTCATTTTCTTCAGTCGTTCTTGCCGTGCGGTGCCCGAAGCAAAAGCAGTTCGCAAGTGCCGGTCTGCCAACTCCTGAGATTTTCAAATTCGAATTTCAGTTCGGAAGTCTTCATTACAGCTAAGTACCCCATTGGGGAAACTTTTTTCTTGCTCCAGACCGATGTCAGAAAAAGTTAATTGTATTTCTTGTGGGAAGCAAATACCTCATAAGGATTTTCATTCTTACTGTATTCCTTGCCTAGGCCCTGACCACGACGTTGCTAGTTGTCTGTTTTGTGCTAGATTTTAACCAGCGTACTAAGAGTCTGTACGATTTTGCATTTCATTACTTTGGCAGAAGATTCAATTATATAATGCCATCGGAACATCCGACTACCGGAGTTTATAAAAAGTGCAGAGAGAAAAGGACAGGCGTCCGAGGTCCAAAACCGATGAGGCTTCCATTAGGCCTTTTGCCGGTTCTCAGTGAGGCGCTTTCGCAACCCCTGACGCCCGCTACCTCAGAGCCACAGGCCACTTCAGACTCCCACGTGGAGCCGACTAGGCCACTGGAAAAATCAAGGTATTGGACACTCGGAAACTATTCCCTCAGATGGGTCCGGAGCCGCTGAGCAGGCATCGGCTTCTGAGGGTGTTTTCAGGCCTACACAATTATATGTAAAACCAACTTCAGCTTCAAAAGCAAAGACTAAAGTGGCTCTAAAGACAAAAACAAGTACAGCATTCTCCTGGACAGGCCTCCATGCCTAAAAAACAGATGCTTAAAATGGCCGAAGACCTAATTACTCTGATCAGGGGTTCCCAACCCCTTCCTGATAAGAGGCCTAGGCAAGAGATAGAATATGAATCTTCAGATCAGGTTTCCATTTCCTCTGATTCCTCTTCTGAACAGGAATATTCCCTTCTTCTCTGAGGATTCTTATGCTGAAGAAATCTATCCCTTCAGCCTCTCCTCCTGAGGATTATTCTTTTGGGGAGACCCTACATACTATGAGGGAGCATTTCCACTGGGAGAGCCAAGATTACTCAGAATCCAAGAAAAGGCTCAGAGACTTCCTTTTATTGCTTCAGAACAGGCCCCTTGCTATTCCTCCTGTTTTAGACATTGTAGATGTATTTAGAGAGTCCGGTCTGTTTCCTGACTCTCTACCACCAGCTCCTGTTAAGCCAGACAGATACTACAGGGTTCCTGATTCACAAATTTCTTTACAAAAACCCTGCTGCTGACCTAGAAACTATTTTTCAGGGTCCCAAGGGGGTCAAGGCTTCCACTGCCAAAAACCCTATCCCCTCTGATAAGGATTCAAGGGCCCTGGACAGATGGGGGAAAACTATTTATACTTCTGCTACCTTGGCTGTAAGACCTTTAAATTGTCAGTTTCATATGCTTAAATATCAGCAATCTCTTATGTCACTGCTTAAACAGAAAATGTTGACAAATTCAGAATATGCAGAAAACAAAGAAATACAGGATTTACTGCATGCAGCTGAACAAGTTGGAAAGCATACTTTGCAATGTGGTTTTGATTCTCTAGGGGCCTCCTGCAGGGCCGCAGTTAGTTTCTGTCATTAGGAGGCATGCTTGTTTAAAGGAGCAGAATCTGCCTGATCATGCTAAAGCAAAATTATTAGATGCTCCATTACAGCATGATACCTTATTTGGTCTTAAAGCAGAGGAGGTTTTGAAGAAAATGGAGGACAAAGCGAAATCTATGCAAACAGTAAAGGATTTCTTACAGGTACAGCCACCAAGATTTAGCAGGAACTGGCCTACAAAGAATTGGTCCTTTCTAGTCTCAGGCCACAGAGGCAGATACAGATGCCCCAGAGGCATATCCCAGCCCCAGGGCTCATACAGGCCCAAACAATGGGAATCTTCCACCTCCAAAAGAGAAGACAAATCACAGCCATACAGGAAACAGTCCCAATGACTTGCCTATGCCAGCACCAAGCACTTAGCTTTTGGCAGCCCCCTTAGGGGGAAAACTAGCACTTTTTTCTCATAATTGGCACATGATCACCCAGGACAAATGGGTCTTGATTATAGTGTCCCAGGGTTACAGGTTCCACTTTCACACCCTGCCAAAGGCAAAAGGTATGCCAGACCTACCACACAATCAATGGGCAGAGGCACAAAAACAAGTTTCGTCCCTCATAAACATGGCCATTCAGCAAGTACCACAGCAAGAGAAGGGACAAGGGTTTTACTCAAGGCTATTCTTGGTACCCAGAAAGGTCAAAGCCTGGAGACCAGTACTGGACCTGTCTATTCTAAGCACATTCCTGGACATTCCAAAATTCAAAATGTTAACTCTGCAGCAGCTTCTGCCCATGCTGGGCAAGAAGGCTTGGCTTGTGACTTTAGACCTAAGAGGCATACCTACATGTCCCAATCAGACAATCTTGCAGAAGATACCTCAGATTTACAGCTGACTTAATGCACTACCAATTCTCTGCACTGCCCTTTGGCTTATCTACTGCGCCCAGGTTCTTCACCAAATGCCTGGCACCAGTGATTGCATTTTGCAGATGGGGGAATTCAAATATATCCTTACGTGAACGACTGCCTTATACAAGCAGAGAACAAGGACATTCTACTACAGCATCTGGTGTTCGTAAAAAGATCAATTTGCCTAGGGTACACAGTAAACGAAAAGAAATCAAAACTAGTACCCTCTCAAGAGATATTCCTGGGTGCAAGCTTAAGTACAACTGCCCAGATGGCTTATCACGCCAGACAAAGGTAACTGGCTACTTACTTCAAAATGTTTCCAACAAAGACCCAGCTATCTGCAAGAAAAATTCTGCAGGCTTTGGGCTTCATGGCATCCTGCATTCTGCTAATTCCATATGCCAGACTGCATATGAGAAAACTTCAATGGTACCTAAAAAGTGTTTGGACTCAACATTGCCAAAACCTGGAAATATTAATTACCCTCATTCCTTGCCTGCAACAGGAGTTTCGATGGTGGGCACAGGCCTGTCACCTCAACAAGGGACAGCCTTTCACTCTACCCACAGCCAGGCAGTCAATAACAGATGCATCAGATTATGCCTGGGGGGGGGGCCCATGTATTCAAGGCTCATGGCCCACAAGCCAAATGCATCTACATATCAATCAAAAAAAAAAGATGCTAGCTGTTCAGAATTCCCTGACTGCTTTAAAGGATCTGCTTCATCCAGGACAACTACTGATAAGGACGGACAATACTACAGTCATGTGGTACATAAACAAGCGGGGAGGCAAACATTCCTACCCCCTCTGCAGACAAGCCACGACTTTGTGGGGCACAGCATTGTCTTATCAAGTACACCTGCAAGCACAATTCTTGCCAGGAAAGAAGAATACTCTGGCAGACTAAGCAGAAACCTCACGGATCCCCATGAGTGGAAACTGGATCCACAAGTCTTCAGCATGATAACAAAGAAATGGGGATGCCCAGACATAGATCTATATGCCTCCCCTCACAACAGCCAACTATGGAGATTCTGCACAAGGACTTATCACAAGCAAGCATGGAAGGTGGATGCTCTAACAGTATATGCCTTTCCTCCTCTGCCTCTCCTCCCCAAGGTACTCCTAAAGGTCAGACAAGAGAAGCCAAAAATGATTTGATTGCCCCAGACTGGCCATGCCAGCACTGGTACCCAGTCCTAAAAAGCTTGTCTCAAGGCCCAGCCTGGACATTGCCTCAATTCCTCAATTACTGACCCAGCAAAACAACCAGATTCTGCACAGCCACCTCAGGACCCTAAATCTGACAGCATGGCGGATAATGTAGCTATTCAAAACACACCTCTGTCTGAAGTGGTGATGGATGTTATTTTGGAGGCCAGGAGGCCCAGTACCAGAAAATCTTCTGCAGAAAAATGGAAAAGATTCTGTGCTTGGAACCAGGCACAAGGAATTGACACGTGTACCTAACATTCCTCAGATTTTACAATACCTAACTGGACGCTAGACAAAGGCTTATCCTTTTCAATTAAAATTCATGCCTCTGCCATTTCAGCTCATTACAATATGGAACCAGATGTTATGTAGTCCAATCTTGCCTACATTCTTACTTGCGGGTTGCTCTGACTCTGCCAACTTTTATTTACTAGCTCGAAGTCTCCCATTGGCTGGGCCAAGCAGGTATCCCATGTTGCACTGCTCCATAACCCCAGATCTCGTTTGCCGCTCGTGTAGCTAGGACATGGTCTCGCTTGGCTGTGGCTAAGCACCTTCTTTTTTTCAATTTCTCTTGAGAAATTTGCTATTTCAACCACAAAATCTATTTTAATAGCTATTCTTGCTTGTTTGCAGTGTTTTTTTTGTGTAGTTGGTATCCCTAACTGTTCTAGTGGGCTAGGCCCATTTCACTTAGAGGACCTAGTCCTCCTTTCTGTGTAGTGTTCAGTTTCCTTTTTGTGGTTAGTGTGTTGAGTTAGAGCCGTTTTACTTGGAGGTTCTTTGGTTGCTTTTGTGTAGTCTGATAAGTAGTTTTCCCGCCTTTGTTGTTTTTTCCGGCTAGGTTTTCAGTGATCTGCTTGTGCAAGATGTCTAAGGATCAGAAGGAACATAAACCCTCCGGTTTTAAAAAATGTTCCAAGTGTAGTTACAAAATGTCCTTTACGGATGGGCAGTATGTGTTTACTGCCTATGAGCAATTCATTTGCAAGAGTCTTGTAGCTCCTGAAGGTGTGACAGAAGCTACAAGACTCTTGCAAATGGATTGCACTAGTCTCGTGACAGAAGCTACAAGACTCTTGCAATTCATTTGCAGGAGTCTTGTAGCTTCTGTCACGCCTTCAGTCAGAGGGTGCTCCAGGAGAGGAAAAATAAACTAATATTGAAGGGACTCCTAAAACCTTAGTTTGAGGAGTCTTTAGACTCTACTTGTAGTTCTCAGTCAAGTCTAAAGCTTCGAAGGAAAGAAGAGATCTCCGGCTAAGTCTGTCTCCTCGGAGCCCCCGGAGAAAATCTCTATACTTGACTCTACCTCCTCGGCTCCTCTGTACTCTGGGCTGCAGGAGGTATCTGTAGTACTGGAATCGGCGTCTGCTCCTATTTTACTGGAACCCATTCGGAGCCGGTCGCCCAGTGTTAGGCATGGTTCTTCTGAGAGGAGATCCCAATCTCCCTCCCTGTCTTCCAAATCCTCCAATCTCCCTCCCTGTCCTCCAAATCCTCCAGGCTTTTTGATTTGGATGTCGATAGGGTGGTACAGAGGCTCCTGCAGTCACCGGTGTTGGCAAAATTATTCTCTGCTCCGACCCATTTGGCTCCGGAGCCTGTCCCGATGCTTGTGTCGATGGTTCCTCCTCCGAGCACTTGTCTTCGGAGCCGGAGTGCTCCGCTCAGAGTGATGTTCCTGCGCCAGCTCCGATACCCCTCAAGGGTTTATCAGTGCTGACGTGTGCTCCGACCCTGTCTGTTCCATCCACAGGTTTCGGCACTCTGGTTTCCTCAGTCGGGCCCGAGGGGGATACTTCGGGACACCTGTTCCGAGCCTCCCTCTCAGCAAATCGGCTCAGGGGACCCCAACCCCGTTCATGGCCTCTGAGGTCGTTCGGTCCTCTGATTCGGGGTGACCCGCCTTCGAGGCCATGCAGAGCGCACTGGCCAGATCGTCAGTTACATCACCCGGATCATTTATTCTGTCCCTTTCCACCCCGGCTAGAGCCCCTGACGTCCCCCTATCCGTAGATGGCAGAGCCCAAAGGTCTGGGGATACCCCCATGAGCAGTCCCCAACTTTCTGAGGGCCCCTCAGTCTGTGCCTGAGGAGCCCCCTAGAAAGAAGTCGTGCAAGAGGAAGCACATAGACTCCCAGGACGAGTCTCTCACTTAGGATACCGACCTCAAGGAGTCTGAGGGGTCCCCCAAGTCGTCTGACGTATTTCTCCGACATCCTGGAGATATTGACAGAGGTGAATTGCCATCCAAAACCCCCTCTGAGGAAGAGTCTGTATTCCTCAAGGCCTTTGGTGCTCAACCCTCTGCCTCCTGGGTGTCTCCACCCTTCGAGCTCTTGGATTTAATTTGTCGAAGGGTGTGGGAGAATCCTGATTAGGTGGAACCTGTACCAGGAAGGCCCAATAAGTTTTTCTGCCCCCCCCCCCCCCCCCGGGGAAAGTTTCTGTAGATGCCATGGTGGTGGCGGCCACACAGCAGGAAGTCACAGAGTCGTCTTCTTCCATCCATCCTCCTAACAAGGAGTCTAGGAGCATGGACCGGTAGGGAAGTGTACCCTCTCGTTAGCGACCTTCACCCTATGGTCACTGAGCTACCGCTGTCATTTTACTCTGCTCCTGAGAGATCTCCTCAAGGAGTTAGGAGATACTCTAGTGGGTAACGTACCTGAGGCGGCGCCCACTGTTAACACCCAGGTGTCTACCCTCAATTCTATTGCCAACCCGTCCATATGGCTCGTATCGTATGCAGCCGAGGGGGCGAAGTAGGGCAGTCAGTTCGGGAGTAGCCCTCAGGAGGCAAGCCTGGATGCGCTTGTCATTTCGCGGAGGCCTTAGTCTTCCTTCACTGACTCTCCTTTTGATGGGTCCTTGCTATTTGTGACCAAAGTGTGACACCTTCACCAGATGCGAGCAAGAGGGAAAAACCTTGTCTGCCGTAGGGGTCCATTTTTCCCTCCCCTTGAGGCCTTACCCCAAGGCTCAGAGGAGAGGGAAGATGTGGTTCAAGAAATCGCAGAGGTTTTTCCCGGCCGCATAAGGCGAGTCCCCCTCCAGAGGCAGAGGAGGGGGAGGTTATTCTGGAAGATGCCGCCCTAAACTCAGGAGACCGTGATTCCTTTCGCAGTCCTTCCTACCATTGTTCCTGATGTTGCCCGACTGTGCTATACCGGAGCCAGTCGGGGTCCGTATATCGTTGTACCCAGAAGCCTGGGAAAGCATCACCCAGGATCGATGGGTATTACGAATAGTTTCCAGAGGTTATGCCATCCCTTTTTCGTCCGACCCCCCTCCAGTCAGGAAAATCCCGGACGTTCCACCCAGTCAAAGGGATCACGCAGCATTAGAGGTTTCAAAGCTGCTAAAGAAGGGAGTCATCCAACCTGTCCCCTCAGACCAAATCTGATTAGGGACTCTTTCGTACCGAAAAGAACAGGAGACCTGAGACCCATTCTAGATCTCAGCAGATTAAACCACTATGTTCTGAAGTCCAAGTTCCGAATGGTCACTTTTCAGTCCATTTTTTCCGTTGCTGGAAAAAGTATGTATGTGCTGCATCGACCTCAAGGATACTTACTATATCAAAATGGACAGGGCATCCAGGAGTCACCTACACTTCCGTCTGGGAGCCAGTCATTTTCAGTTTCGTGCCTTGCCCTTTGGTCTCACCACAGCCCCCAAGGTGTTCAAGTGTTTGGTGGTGGTGACAGCTCACCTGAGACATCAAGGATTCCAAGTGTTTCCGTACCTGGACTGGCTCCTCACCACCCCTACCAGGCATCTACTTATCCGAGCCAAGGACGCTACCATTACCCTCTGTCAACGACTAGGAATAACATTGAACTGGGGAAAATCTGCCTTGCTGCCCTCAGTGTGTCACGTATATAGGCGCTGAGCTAGACACCGTTCAAATGCGGGCCTTCTTGCCGCATGACAAGATCAGAGTATTACAGAATCAGGTTCACGCTTTATTACCCCTCAGGAAAGTACAGGCGAGATGGGATGTTCTTCATCTCACATTGCTGCAGTCCTTACACTTGGGTAGTCCGCTGTCCTCGGTCGGCCCGAATATCAAAGTATTAGGCTGACGTCGGTCAAGGCGCTTAAGACTGACATCAGGACGTCAGGGTACAAATGCGCATGACCGATGTCATATCCTCAGTCTTTTTTTTGCCGCATGGTCCGATGCAGAAGCAGCGTTGCAAGTGCCGTTCGGCGTTCTGAAATTTTTCGAATTCGGAGTTTCAGACAGAGTCAAAGTTGGCTAAGTACCCCGTTGGGGAATATTTTAGTTTTTTCTTGCCTCAGTGATTTACCGGATGTCAGAAAAAGTGAATAACTGTATTTCTTGTGGGAAACAGATACCGCATAGAGATTATCATACTTTGTGTATTCCTTGTTTGGGGCCTGAGCACGACGTTGTTGGGTGTCGCTTTTGTGCTAGGTTTAATAAGCGCACTATTAAGCGAAGGTTAGATTGTGCCGGGTTGGTCTTGGAAGCGGTGCAATTACAATATGCCGTCGGATGCTCCGGCCGCTTCTTCAAGAAGCGCAAAGACAAAGCAGCTAAACCCAGGCAAGAAGAGTCGTCCGCACGGATGCGGTTCTTTAGAGCGTCAGTGGAACCGGTGGTTCCGGAGGCTTCTCTGGAGTCCCAGGGGGAGACTTTGATATTGCAGGATGTGGCCTCTCAGGAGGCAGGTCAGGCTGAAGGGGCTTCTCAGGTTACTGTACTCCCCTCCCTTCCTAGGGTGGTTAGGCCCTCTCCTTCTGTTTCCAAGGCTTCTCCCAGAGGCGGCAGGCCAGGTTTAGCTTCTGTTGGTGTCACTCCTAGTTCATCAGGATCTGTGCCCAAGAAGCACATGCTCAAAATGGCAGAAGATTTAATTACTTTGATTAGAGGCTCTCTGCCCCCTCCTGATGAGGCCTAGGGTGGAACCAGAGTTGGGGAGTTTTGAGCAGGTTTCGGATGTTTCAGAGTCTTCGGCTGAAGACTTGCAGGAGTATTCTCCCTATTCTGATTCTGATGTGGATGATTCTACTCCTTCTGCTTCTCCTCCAGAGGATTTTTCTTTTTCAGAGACTCTTCATTCCATGAGGGAACATTTTAAGTGGGAAGGTCAGGACTTCTCTGATTCCAGGAAAAGGCTTAGGGAATTTTTGCTTTTACCCCAGCATAGGCCTTTGGCTATACCACCTGTTCTGGATGTTGTGGAAGATGTGTTTGCAGAGGCTTCACTTAATCCTGATTCTTTGCCTCCTGCTCCTGTTAAACCGGACAGGTATTACAGGGTGCCTGAAGCTCATAAATATCTGTATGAGTCCTAGGGCGGACCCAGAAACAGTTAGTCAGGGACCTAAGGGTGTCAAGGCCTCTGTGGTAAAAAATCCGGTTCCTCCAGATAAAGAGGCCAGAGCTTTGGATAGATGGGGAAAGAAAGTCTATACTTCTTCCACCTTAGCTATGAGGGCTTTGAATTGCCAGTTTCACATGTTGAAATATCAAAACTATCTTCTTTCTCAATTGAAGTCTAAGGTAGATGCTCTGGCGGAAGGCATTGAGTGTAAAGTATTACAAGATTTGGTACATGTTTCTGAACAGGTGGGTAAGCATTCTTTACAATGTGGATTTGATGCTATACAGGCCTCGTCTAGGGTGGCTGCCACTGGGTCAGTTCTTCGCAGGCACGCCTGGCTGAGGGATCAGAACTTATCTGACCATGTTAAGACAAGGATTTTAGATGCTCCTTTACAGTCTGATGTATTGTTTGGTTCCCCTGTGGAGGCAGTTTTAAAGAAAATGGAAGACAAGGCTAAGTCTATGCAGACTGTTAAAGATTTTTTGCAAGTTCAGCCTCCGAAGTTTAGTAGGAATTGGCCTGCTAAGGGGTGGACGTACCCTTCTTATGATTCACAGTCTAGGGGAAGATCTAGGCGTGGTAGGGGTAGAGCTCAGGGCTCTTTCAGACCTAGAACAGGGAGTTCACCTGCACAGTCTTCGGGTGAGGGCAGGGGCCAGTCCTTTCGCAAACAGGCCCAATGACCTACCTTTTCAGCTGCCAGATCCTTCTTGTCTGGTAGCACCTTTGGGAGGAAGGTTGGCACTCTTCAAAGAAAATTGGAGTTTAATTACCCAGGACAGATGGGTATTGGATATTATACACCAAGGTTACAGGTTTTATTTCCATACCTTGCCTCCTTTCAAAGGCATGCCAGACGTTCATCCTCAGCAAAGAATAGAGGCTCACAAACAAATTTCTCTGCTGCTGCAAATAGGGGCCATACAGCCGGTCCCTCTACCAGAAGTAGGCCTAGGATTTTATTCTCGCCTGTTCCTAGTACCAAAGAAGGGGAACACGTGGAGACCAATTTTGGATTTATCTATCCTCAACACTTATCTGGACATTCCCAAGTTCAAAATGTTGACGTTACAACAGCTTTTACCTCTGCTGGGCAAAGATCACTGGATGGTGACACTGGATCTCAAGGAGGCTTACCTTCATGTTCCTATCAGGCTAAGTTGCAGGAAGTATCTGCGTTTTCGAGCTGGGACTTCTCATTATCAGTTCTCTGCATTGCCCTTTGGCTTATCTACTGCCCAGAGTGTTCACAAAGGTTCTGGCTCCAGTGATAGCTTTCTTCAGGCTAAAAGGAATACAGATCTATCCTTATTTGGACGATTGCCTGATTCTGGCCAAAGGAAGAGACGAGCTTCTTCATCATTTGCAATATGTGATAGCAGTGCTAAGATGCCTGGGGTATTCTGTGAACGAAATAAAGTCCAGTCTAGTACCCTCTCAGGACATGTGCTTTCTGGGTGTGAGACTGAATACAGCGTCCCAGATGGCCTTTTTGACCCCGGACAAACAAAAGAATCTTTCCCTTCCATCATTTGTCTCATCAGTCCAGGCTGACTGCAAGGACAGTCCTTCAAGCCTTGGGGTTCATGGCATCTTGTATTCTGGTGCTTCCCAATGCCAAACTGCATATGAGGAAGCTACAATGGTATCTCAAAAATGTATGGACACAGCACTGCCAAGATATGGACACTGTCATTCAGATACCTTGCATTCAAAAGGAATTTTTGTGGTGGGCTCAGGAATGTCACCTAAACAAGGGACTCTCTGTGACCCGGCCAGAGGCGAGCCAGATTCTAACGACAGATGCCTCAGACAAAGCTTGGGGAGCTCATCTAAATGGAAAGTGGATACAAGACACGTGGCCTGCCAGACTACATCATCTACATATCAACTTGAAGGAGATGTTAGCAGTCCAATTTGCATTAATAGCTTTCAAGGATTTACTTCTTCCAGGGCAGGTGTTGGTTCTAACAGACAACACAACTGTCATGTGGTACATCAACAAGCAAGGGGGAACACATTCTTGTCCTCTATGCAGACAAGCAATGATTTTGTGGGAGACTGCTCTGTTTACATCTCAATCTTCAGGCAAGGTTTCTGCCGGGAGCACAGAACTCCTTAGCAGATGTGTTGAGCAGACGAATTATGGATCCCCACGAGTGGAAATTGGATCCTCATGTATTTCAGAAATTGACAGTGTCATGGGGAACTCCAGACATAGATCTGTTCGCTTCTCCACTAAACTTCCAGCTGCCAAAGTTTTGCACAAAAAGGTTTCATCCCACAGCTTGGAAAGTGGATGCTCTTTCTTTCAATTGGAGCAATCTTCATGTGTATGCCTTTCCTCCTCTGCCTCTCCTCCCAAAGGTACTTCTAAAGGTCAGACAGGACAAGCCAAAGATGATTCTAATAGCTCCAGATTGGCCTCGACAGCACTGGTACCCATTACTGAGAAGTCTGGTTCGGGAGCCTCCATGGCCTTTGCCTTCGATTCCACACCTGCTGTCTCAAGAGAACGGTCATTTACTCAATGTCAAACTTCACTCTCTTCACCTAACAGCCTGGCATATTCTGTTTTAAACCCTGGAGGGTCTCAGCTTCCGCAGCAAGTTTTGAATGTTATTTTGGAGGCCAGAAGGCCTAGTACAAGGAAAGTATACGCAGATAAATGGAAGAGATTTTTATTTTGGAGTGCAGCAAAGGAATTTGATGTTGCTAAGCCTAATTTAAGTGTGGCTCTTCAGTATCTTGCTGAGTTACTGGACAAAGGTTTGTCCTTCTCTTCTATTAAGATTCATGCTGCAGCAATTTCTGCTCACTATGACTGTGACCCACCATTGTTTTCTCATCCTTTGTTTAAGCAATTCCTTAGTGGGGCAAAGAATATAAGACCCCCGCGTAGAGCTCCTACTCCTGCTTGGGATCTCAATTTTGTGTTGGAGAAACTCACTCTACAACCTTTTGAGCCTGCAGCTACTGCCGAGTTGAAATATTTATCCTGGAAGACTGCTTTTTTGTTGGCCATTACCTCTGCGAGAAGGGTTTCTGAATTACAGGCCCTTATGGCAGTTGAGCCTTTCTTAATTTTCCATAAGGATAGGGTATCTTTACGTACTAATCCTTCCTTTATGCCTAAAGTGGTTTCTAGTGTGGCTTTAAACCAAACTATTCATTTACCTACTTTTTATGCAAACCTCCAAAATAAAGGGGAAAAGATTTTGCACACCTTGGATATACACAGGCAGTTGCGATATTTGAGCAGAACTAAAGGGTTCAGGCAGTCTCAGCAGCAGTTTGTTTCTTTTGCTTTTGGTTCTCAGGGCAAGCCTGTGTCAAAACAAACTATTTTTAAGTGGATTGGATTTTGTATTGCTTTCTGTTATTCCCATCATGGTAAGGAGATTCCAGCTGGGATTAGGCCTCATTCCACTAGAGCTACTGCCACTTCTACAGCTTTTTTAAGGGGGGTGGCAACTAAAGATATTTTGGAGGCAGCTACTTGGAGTTCAGTGCATACTTTCTCTAAGCATTACCACCTTCCACTTTACTCTAAATCTAGGGCTGGGTTTGCCACTGCTATTCTACAGGGCATTTTGGCAGCTCCTACTACTTTATAGTTTTGCCATCCTCCCTTACCTCTGCTTTGGGATTCTACCCAAGTGTAAGGACTGCAGCAATGTGAGATGAAGAACATAGTACAGTTTTGTACCTACCATAAATGTAGATGTTCGAAGATCCACATTGCTGCAGTCCAATTTACCCTCCCTCCTTCCCCTCTGTTGTTAGAGGAGGTTGTGTGGTTTGGGTTGTACATATTGTGGATATTGTATATATTGTTCTTATGATTAGTGCAAGGGTGGTTGGTTGTTTTTTGCTATCTTTTGGTTTTGACCTTTCTGTTTAGGGTCTTCAACGTCATATCTTCAGTCTTTTCTTGCCCCAGATGTCAGAAGACCCTAAACAGAAAGGTCAAAACCAAAAGATAGCAAAAAACAACCAACCACCCTTGCACTAATCATAAGAACAATATATACAATATCCACAATATGTACAACCCAAACCACACAACCTCCTCTAACAGAGGGGAAGGAGGGAGGGTAAATTGGACTGCAGCAATGTGGATCTTCGAACATCTACATTTATGGTAGGTACAAAACTGTACTTCAGCTTCTGGGCACCATGGCAGCTACCATTGTTAGTGCCTCTAGCAAGATTACACATGAGGCTTCTTCAATGGCTTCTCCTTGCCCAATGGTCTCTCCAAAAACTCCCCCTTTCCCACCATATCCTACTCAGGACCGATGCAAACAGGATCTCGGTTGGTGGCTGTGCTCCACCAATCTGGACGAGGGGAAACCATTTGTTCCTCCCTCACCTGTCACCACGGTGACCATGGACGCCTCCCCGATGGGGTGAGGGGGCATTATCTTGGCAGGATGGTCCAAGGCACATGGCAAGATCACGAGGTAAATCTGCACATCAATGTCTTAGAGATGAGAGCGGTGTTACTGGCGTTGCGGGCACTTCAGAGCTCTCTTCCTCTGGGGACGATTGCAATACACTCGGACAATATGTCCGTTGTGTGGTATCTAAACAAACAAGGAGGAACCAGATCTTCCCCCCTGTGCAGAGGCCATGCGAGTGTGGCAGTGGGCAGTGTCTTCCCAACGGTTTCTAGTGGCAACGCACATTCCGGGGAAGGCCAATGTGATAGCAGACAGGCTGAGCAGAGCTATTCTGATGCCTTAAAGTCCCTGAACCGTCTGGTTGCGGAACATATTTTCAGCAGGTGGGGGTCAGCCTTGCTGCGATCTTTTTGCCAATCCCCTCAATGCCAAATGCAGCAACTACTTCACCCTGATCCCCCCCCCCTCCACACAGGGGGAGTCACCCAGGGATGCTCTAGTCCACGATTGGCCCTCCGGTCTGCTCTATGCTTTCCCTCAGTTTCCTCTGTTACCAAGAGTGATTCAGAAAGCCATATCCTTGGGAAGCAAGATGATTCCAATTGCCCCATACTGGCCTCGCCAGGTCTGGTTCTCCTTTCTCCATCCATTCGCTGTGGACATTCTGGACCCAGTACCAGACCTACTGACATGTTGGGACAGTTCCATCCCTCCCTGCGGACCCTCAGGTTGACAGCCTGGCTACTCCACTTCCGTCGTTAGTCAGACTTCGTTTTTCACCTGAGGTGGTGCACATTTTATCCTCTTCTCACAAGTCTTCGACTAGGAAGATGTATTCCAGCAAATGGAAGAGATTCTCTATTTGGGCTCATGCCCAGGGAATTACACAGCCCCAATTGCTGCTGTTTTGAATTTCTTGTCCATGCTCTTTCAGCAGGGCTCTATGCCCGCTACCATTACGTCCAGCTGGCAGCTATTTCAAACTTTCATACCTCCTATGAGCCTTCCCTTATGGCCCATAAACTCTGTAAGGCCTTTCTAAAGGGCACCTTATTACTCCGGCCTCCTGTGTCAGAACCTATCATGCCCTAGGATCTAAACTTTGTTTTGCATGCCTTTACTTCCCCACCTTTCGAGCCAGCTGCCACCTGAGTTAGTTTTTGTCCTGAAGACAGCTTTCCTAATAGCCATCACATCAGCCAGACTGGTGTCAGAGATTCAAGCTCTCCATCAAACCCCCGTATTTAAATTTTCGTAAGGACAGAGTTTCTCTTAGACCTAATCCGTCCTTTCTTCCCAAAGTAATATCTACTGTTAATCTCGGTCTATATTGAGCTGCCAGTGTTCTTCCCTCAATTCTCAAACAAGGCAGAGTTTAGATTTCATCAACTGGATGTACACAGACCATTACGATTCTATCTACACAGGACCAAACATCTACAAAAATCTGTCCAGTTGTTCGTTTCCTTTTCAGAAAATAGAGCGGGTTCCCCTATTTCCAAGGTTACCATTTACAGATGGATTTTGAATTGTATTTCCTTTATTTATTCTTCAGTGGGAAAAAATCTAGTTTCCCATCAAGGCTCACTCTACTAGAGCTGTTTCTGCGTCTATGGCATACAATGCCAGACTATATCTTTGGATTTGGATGATATTTGTGCTGCAGCCACGTGGGCTTCCCCACACACCTTTATTACTCATTACAAACTGGACATGGCTTCTAGGGGCTGGGCTTCCTTTGGTTCCACAGTCCTTTGAGCCTCCCTGGATAGAGGTGCTGGGGACACTGTCCTGCGAGTAAGAATGTAGGCGAGATTGGACTACATAACATCAAGAAGTTATGTACTCACCATAACGTTCGATGTATGTAGTCCATCTCGCCTCACATTCTTACATACCCTCCCACCTGCCCCCTTCCTGGAGGATCTGGAGGTTGGGATTGGTGCTAGAGTATCCTTCAGTGGTAGTTTGCTTTTCTTATTCCCCTTGATAGTGTTCTACCTTATTGGATTGTTATGCAATAGGTGTGATTGTTGGATTCTCAGCAAACTAGATCTGGGGTTATGGAGCAGTGCAGCATGGGATACCTGCTTGGCCCAGCCAATGGGAGGCTTCGAGCTAGTAAATAAAAGTTGGCCGAGTCTGAGCCGATATTCGGCTCCGAACCAGCGAGTGAGAATGTGAGGCAAGATGGACTAAATACATCGAACTTATGGTGAGTACATAACTTCTTGTTTTTTCTCATCCATTGCTAAGGCAGTACCTCAGAGGGGCCAAAAACATAAGACCCCCAAGGAGAGCCCCAATCCCTGCATGGGACCTCAGTTATGTCTTGGAAAAACTCACACTACCGCCTTTTGAGCCAGCCAATACAGCTGATATAAAGTTCTTATCTTGGAAAACAGCTCTGCTCCTAGCAATAACTTCTGCAAGACGAGTTTCAGAGTTACAGGCACTCATGGCTGTGGAACCTTTCATCATTTTCCATCCAGGCAGGGTATCTCTAAGGACGAACCCAACATTTATGTCTAAGGTAGTGTCCAGTGTGGCCCTTAACCAAACCATTCATTTGCCTACCTTTTATCCAAACCCACAGAATAAGGGTGAGAGACTCCTGCATTCTTTGGACATACACTGACAACTACGTTTCTACTTGGACAGAACTAAAGCTTTCAGAAAGACTGAGCAACTCTTAGTGGCATATGCTGCAGGATCTCAAGGAAAGCCCATCTCAAAACAGACTATTTCAAAATGGATCGGACACTGCATTTGTTTCTGCTACTCACAACATGACAAATCAGTGCCCAAGGGCATTAGGCCTCATTCAACCAGGGCAGCAAGCCTTTCTCAGAGGACTACCAACCAAAGACATTTTAGAGGCTGCAACTTGGAGTTCAGTGCACAATTTCACCAAGCACTACCATTTACCTCTACTTGTAAGTCCAGAGCAGGCTTTGCCACTGTAGTCCTGCAGGGCCTTATAGCCTCTCCTAATCCTTTTTAGGCCCAGCCACCCAACCTCAGCTTTGGGATTCAACCCAAGAGTAATGACTGCAACAGTGAAACACGAACATAGTACAGTTGTGTACCTACCATAAATGTAGATGTTTGAGTGTATTCACTGTTGCAATCCAGGTTACGCACCCACCTTTTCTTGGCTGGGACTTATCTATACTTCTCTATCCTATACACAACGTATGTGGTGTATTTGCTTGTAGATGAGGGAAATGTTTGTTTTGCTGCGTGCATAATTATTGGCCAAATTGATAGCCTACCATTTTGGGGGACCTGATGTCTGGGGCAAGAAAAACTGAAGAAAATGGTGTCTGCTGCATCTTTTATACCCCCTGGCGCACTGATGTCAGGGAAGAGGGGACGGCAACCGACGCCGGACCTAGACTTTGGAATTCAGGCCGACTGTGGGTAGCCTGCCAGCAGGATAACCCAAGAGTAATGACTGCAACAGTGAATACACTTTAACATCTACATTTATGGTAGGTACACAACTGTACTTTTCAATGGTGGGCACTGGCCTTTCACCACAAGCCATTCACTTTACCCACAGCCAGGCAAACACTAACAGATGCATCGGATTATGCTTGGGGGGGCCCACATGGCAGGAAAATGTATTCAGGGCATGTGGCCCGCAAGCCCAATGCATCTTCGTATCAACCAAAAAGAGATGCTAGCTGTACAAAATGCCCTGACGTCCTGGATGGAGTAGATCCTTGAAGGCTAACTTGATAGACGGACAATACTACAGTCATGTGGTACGTAAGTAAGGGGGCATACATTCCTACCCCCTCTGCAGACAAGCCAAGACTTTGTGGAACACAGCATTGACTGATCAAGTGCATCTGCAAGCACAGTTCCTGCCAGGAAAGACAAATACTCTGGCAGACGAACTAAGCAGAAACCTCATGGACCCTCATGAGTGGAAACTAGATCCACAAGTCTTCAGCATAACTAGGAAATGGGGATGCCCAGACTTGGATCTATTTGCCTCCCCTCACAACTGCCAACTACAGAGATTATGCACAAGGACTTATCACAAACAAGCATGGAAGGTGGATGCTCTATCATTCAGCTGGAAAACCCTTACAGTATATGCCTTTCCTCCACTGCCTCTCCTCCCCAAGGTACTCCTGAAGGTCAGATGAGAAGCCAAAAATGATACTGATTGCCCCTGACTGGCCACGCCAGCACTGGTACCCAATCCTAAAGAGCTTGTCTCAAGGCCCAGCCTGGACTTTACCTCAAATCCCTCCTCTACTGACCCAACAAAACAATCAGATCCTGCACAGCCAACGCATAACCTTAAATCTAGCTGCATGGCGAATAATATAACCACTCAGAACACACCTCTCTCTAAAGCAGTTATGGATGTTATTTTGAAGGCCCAGCGCCAGAAAATCGTATGCAGAAAAATGGAAGAGATTCTGTGCTTGGAACCAGGCACAAGGAATTGACACACTTGTTCCAAATATTACTCAGATTTTACAATACCTAACTGAGATGCTGGACAAAGGCCTATCCTTCTCATCAATTAAGATCCATACCTCTGCCATTTCAGCTCATTACAATACGGAACCACCTATTTTTTCACATCCACTGCTAAGGCAGTACCTCAGAGGGGCCAAAAACATAAGACCTCCAAGGAGAGCACCGATACCTACATGGGACCTTAATTTTGTCTTGGAAAAGCTCACACTGCCTCCTTTTGAGCCAGCCAGTACAGCCAAGATAAAATTCTTATGGAAAACAGCTCTGCTCCTAGCAATAACTTCAGCAAGAAGAGTCTCAGTTACAGGCATTAATGGCTGTCGTACCTTTTATCATTTTCCATCCAGACAGGGTTTCCCTAAGGATGAACCCAACATTTATGCCTAAGGTAGTGTCCAGTGTGGCTCTTATTCAAACAATTCATTTGCCTACTTTTTATCCAAATCCACAGAATAAAGGGGAATGACTTCTGCATTCTTTGGATATACACACAGTTATGCTTCTACTTGGACAAAACTAAAGCTTTCAAAAAGACTGAGCAACTTTTAGTGACATATGCTGCAGGATCACAAAGCCTATCTCAAAGCAGACTATTTCAAAATGGATAGGACACTGCATTCGTTTCTGCTATTCACAACATGGCAAATCAGTGCCTAAGGGCATTAGGCCACATTTGACCAGGGCAGCAGCCTTCCTCAGAGGAGTACCAACCAAGGATATTTTGGAGGCTGCAACTTGGACTTTAGTGTACACTTTTACAAAGCGCTACCACTTACCTCTACTCTAAATCCAGCAGGCTTTGCCACTGCAGTTCTGCAGGACCTCATAGCCACTCCTAATTCTATTTAGACCATGCTGCCCAACCTCCGCTTTGGGATTCAACCAGAGTGTAATGACTGCAACAGTGAAACACGAACATAGTACAGTTGTGTACCTACCATAAATGTAGATGTTGGAGTGTATTCACTGTTGCAGTCCAGGTTTACTCGCCCACCATCCCCCTTTCTTTGCTGGGACTTATCTGTACTACTCTATTCTGTACAACCTATGTGGTGCATTTGCTTATAGATGAAGGTAATGTTTGTTAGTGCATGCTTTTTTATGAGCAATGTTTTTAGCCTACCCTTTTGGGGACACCTGACATCTGGGACAAGAAAAACTGAAGAAAATGGCGTCTGCTGCATGTTATATACCCCTGGCGCACTGACGTCAGGGAAGAGGCAACAGCAACCGATGCTGGACCTAGACTTTGGAACTTAGGCCGACTGGGGTTAGCCTGCCAGCAGGATAACCCAAATGTAATGACTGCAACAGTGAATACACTCTAACATCTACCTTTATGGTAGATACACAACTGTACTTTCTTGGTACCCAGAAAGGACAAGGCCTGGCGGCCAATACTGGATTTATCGATTTTGAACACATACCCGGACATTCCAAAATTCAAAATGCTCACTTTGCAACAGCTTGTGCCCATGCTGGGCAAGAATGCTTGGCTGGTGACTTTAGACTTGAGAGGCATACCTGCATGTCCCAGTAAGACAGTCGTGCAGAGAAGATACCTCAGATTCAAGGCTGGCTTAATGCATTACCAATTCTCTGCACTGCCCTTTGGCTTATCTACTGCGCCCAGGGTTTTTACAAAGTGCCTGGCACCAGTAATTGCATTTTGCAGACAAAGAAGTATTCATATATATCCTTACTTGGACGACTGTCTCATTCAAGCAGAGAGCAAGGACACTCTTCTACGATACCTGGCATTTGTGAAAAGGCTTCTAGCATGCCTAGGGTACACAAACAAAACTCACAACTGGTACCCTCTCAAAAGATAACATTCCTGGGTGCAAGCTTACAACTGCCCAGATGGCTTTCCTTACGCCAGACAAAGGCAACTGACTACTTACTTGAAGCTGATGGCAACAAAGTCTTCTGCAAGACCAATTCTGCAGGCTCTGGGCTTCATGGCATCCTGCATCCTACTAATACCATATGAAAGACGGCATATGAGGAAACTTCAATGGTACCTAAAAAGCTTATGGAGTCGACATTCACAGTCTGGAAACCATGATTCCCCTCATCCCCTGCCTGCAACAGGAGTTTCTATGGTGGGCAAAGGCCTGTCACCAAAACATGGGATGGCCCTTCACTCTACCCCCTGCCAGCCATACCTTAACAGACGCATCAGATTATGCCTGGGGAGCCCACATGGCAGGAAATGCATTCAGGGCATATGGGCACCAAATCAGATGCATCTACATATCAACCAGAAAGAAATGCTAGCTGTTCAAAATGCCCCAACAGCCTTCAAGGACTTTACTTCATCCAGGACAATCCAGGACAACTACTGATAGACTGACAACACCACAGTCATGTGGTATATAAACAAGCAAGGGGGCACACACTCATACCCCCTTTGCAGATTAGCCATAGCACTGTGGGACACAGCTTTGACCTACCAAATAAGTCTTCAAGCTCAATTCCTGCCTGGGAAACGGAACACTCTGGACTATGCAGAAACCTTATTGGTCCTCACAAGTAGAAACTAAATCCACAAGTATTCAGCATGATAACAGAGAAATTTGGGAGCCCAGACATGGATCTATTTGCCTCTCCTCAAAATTATCAATTGAAAAAATTCTGCACAAGGACTTATCACAGACAAGCATGGAAAGTGGACACCCTATCCTTCAGTTGGTAAAACCTGTCAGTTTATGCCTTTCCTCCTCTGCCTCTTCTACCCAAGGTCCTCCTAAAAGTCAGACGAGAAGCCAAAGATGATATTAATTGCCCCGGACTGGCCCCGCCAATACTAGTACCCAATCCTAAGGAACTTGTCTCAATACCCAGCTTGGACCTTGCCTCAAAGACCACAGTTACTGTCCCAGCAAAACAATCAGATCCTGCGCAATCAACTACAGACTCTGAACCTGGCAGCATGGCTAATCGTGTAATCATGCGAACGACACCTCTCAGTAAAGCAGTGATGGATGTCATTTTGGAAGCCAGAAGGCCTAGTACTAGAAAATCTTATGCTGACAAATGGAAGAGATTCTGTGCTTGGAATCGAGCACAAGGAACTGTTAACAGCAGAACCACACATTCCTCAGATATTACAATATTTGACTGAGATGCTTGACAAAGGGCCCATCTTTCTCATCAATCAAAATCCATGTCTCTGCCATTTTGGCTCATTACAATACAGAGCCACCAATCTTTTCTCATCCTTTACTAAAGCAGTATCTTAGAGGAGCCAAAAATCTAAGGCCTCCTAGAAGATCACCATTACCTGCATGGGACCTCAATTATGTGTTGGAAAAGCTCACCCTGCCTACATTTGAGCCAGCTGCTACCGCTGATATGAAGTACTTATGGAAGACAGCTCTGCTACTAGCAATTACTTCAGCAAGAAGAGTTTCGGAGCTACAGGTTGTCATGGCTGTCGAGCCTTTTATCATTTTTTACACAGACAGGGTGTCTCTGAGGACAAATCCTACTTTCATGCCTAAGGTGGTTTCTAGTGTGGCTCTTAACCAAACAATTACATCTGCCAACTTTTTATCCAAATCCGCAGAACAAAGGGGAGAGAATTCTGCATTCCGTGGATGTACACACACAGCTAAGATTCTACTTTAGCAGGACTAAAGCTCTAAGAAAAATTGAGCAATTACTAGTGTCATATGCTGCAGGATCAGAAGGAAAGGCTATTTCAAAGCAGAAGGATCAGAAGGAAAGGCCATTTCAAAGCAGACATTATCAAAGTGGATAAGCCACTGCATCAGTTTCTGCTACTTACACCATGGAAAACCTGTGCCCAAAGGCATTGTCTCATTTCACCAGAGCTGCAGCTACTTCAGCAGCCTTTCTCAGAGGAGTACCAACCAAAGACATTCTAGAGGCTGCTACTTGGAGTTCTGTTCACACCTTTGTAAAGCATTACCATTTGCCTCTTTACTCTAAGTCCAGGGCAGGCTTTGCCACTGCAGTGCTGCTGCAGGGCCTTATAGCCGCACCTAATGCTGTTTAGCTCCAGCCTCCCAACCATAGCTTTGGGATTCTACCCAAATGTAATGACTGCATCAGTGAAACACTAAGAACATAGTACAGTTGTGTACACTTACCATAAATGTAGATGTTAGAGTGTATTCACCGTTGCAGTCCAGGTTACCCTCCCTCCATCCCCCTGTCATTTTTTTTTTTTAAATTATCTTTATTTTTCTATTCAAACATTAACAGTACATAACATCAGACACATACACGAACAAGCTATGTATGCGACTATATACACTTATACATTGCCCAAAATAAACACAAAGGATAGTACAGTAATCGAATATTCATTTCAGTATATGTTCAAATAACATTCTCCAACATTCTTTAAGATATGGTTTTGGTTTCTGGTTAATGTGGAACAAGCATCTGTGTTTTAAGGTGATGTTCATCGTGTTACCCTGCTGCAGTCATTACACTTAGGTTATCCTGTCGTCAGGTGGTCCCGCAGTCGGCAGGATTTCCAAAGTCTTGGTCCGACGTCGGTTGCTGTAGCCTCATCCCTGACGTCAGTGCGCCAGGGGTACATATATTGCAACCGACGCCATTTTCTCCAGTCTTTCTTGCCGCGTGGTGCCCGAGGCAGAAGCAGTTCGCAAGTGCCGGTCGGACGACTCCTGAGATTTTCGAATTTCAGACCGAAGTCTTCTATAAAGCTAAGTACCCTGTTGGGGAAACTTTTCTTGCCTCAGACCGATGTCAGAAAAAGTTAACAATTGTATTTCTTGAGAGAAGCAAATACCTCATAAGGATTTTCATTCTTACTGCATACTTTGCCTAGGCCCTGATCACGACGTCACTTGTCGTTTTTGTGCTAGATTTAATAAACGTACTATTAAAAGAAGCTTTGATTTCGCACGACACTTTTTTAGCAGAAAATTTAATTATAACATGTCAGAGCTACCGGTGTGCACGAAAAGCGCAGGGATAAGGATCGACATCCCAGGCCTAAGCCCGATTCCAAGGCCTCGGTTGATCCGGTCTCCGGTTCTCCGGTTATCAGTGAGGCTCCGACGCAGCCTCTGACTACTGCAGTTCAGGAAACAGAGACCGCTTCAGATATTTTGACGGAATGTACTAGGCCAACGCAGCCTTTTACTTCAGGCCCTACCGACGATGTACCTTCCAAGGACGTCTGTGTTTCTGAAACGCCATCTGTTTCTGAAGGCGTTTTCAGACCGACTTTCAAAACGTTTTCCAAGTCGACTCCTTCCAAACCGAAAAAGGCTTCACTTCAGTCTCCTGTTGAAGGCCCTATGCCTAAGAAACAGATGCTCAAGATGGCTGAAGATTTGATTTCTCTTATCAGGGGTTCTCAGCCTCCTCCTGACAAAAGGCCTAGACAAGAGGAAGAATCTGCTTCCTCTGAACTGTCTATTTCTTCGGATTCCTCTGAGGACCAAGACTATTCCTTCTGTCCTTATGAAGATTCTGATGCTGAGGACTCTATTCCCTCAGCTTCCCCTCCAAAAGATTACTCTTTTCGGGAAACTTTACACACTATGAGGGAACATTTTCACTGGGAAGGTCAGAATTACTCTGATTCCAAGAAAAGGCTCAGTTTATTTTACTCCCCCAGCACAGACCTCTAGCCATCCCTCTTGTTTTGGACATTGTGGATGTCAATTTAGAATCCAGTTTCAACCCTGACTCTCTGCCTCCTGCCCCGGCCAAGCCTAACAGATACTACAGAGTACCTGACTCCCACAAATTTCTTTACAAAAGCCCAGTAGCTGACCCAGAGACTATTTCCCAGGATCCCAAGGGAGCTAAGGCTTCCATGGCTAAAAATCCAGTACCTTCTGAAAAGGATTCAAGAGCACTAGACAGATGGGGGGGGGGGAAGGTTTACACCTCAGCCACTTTAGCTATGAGAGCTCTAAACTGTCAATTTCATATACTTAAGTATCATCAATTTCTGATCTCTCAGTTAAAACAAAAGATAACCTCCCTTCCTAAACAATCTGAATTGAAAGAAGTACAGGATTTGTTGCACGCCACCGAGCAGGTGGGCAAACATACCTTACAATGTGGGTTTGATTCTTTAGAGGCCTCCTGCAGAGCAGCTGTCACTGGATCAGTTATACGTAGGCATGCCTGGTTAAAGGAACAAAGTCTGCCTGATCATGTTAAAGCAAAACTACTAAATGCTCCCTTATAGCAGGATGTTCTTTTTGGTGTTAAAGCAGAAGAAGTTTTAAAGAAAATGGAAGATAAGGCAAAATCAATGCAGACAGTCAAATATTTCCTACAAGTACAACCCCCTCGCTTCAGCAGAAACTGGCCAACAAAAAATTGGTCCTTTCCAGCCACTGACAGGCCTCAGAGGGGTAAATACAGGCACCCAAGGGGCAGAGGACAACCACAAGCTCAGTATAAACCTCGCCAATGGGGCACTCCAACCCAGAAGGGAGAAGACAGGTCTCAAACCACCAGAAGGCAAACTCAATGACTTGCACCTCAGCTGGCCAAACAAAGCTCTTTTGTCAGCCCCCCTGGGTGGAAAACTAGCACTATTTGCAGATAACTGGCACATGGTCACAAAGGACAAATGGGTACTAGACATAATTTTACGAGGATACAGATTCCACTTTCACACCTTGCCAATAAAGAGCAATGCCAAACCTGCCACAAAATCAAAGGGCAGAGGCTCAAAAACAAATTACAGCTCATGCCCATAAGAGCCATTCAAAGGGTACCAACTCAAGAGCAAGGCCAAGGATTTTACTCAAGACTCTTCCTGGTACCCAGAAAAGAAAATGCTTGGAGACCAATTCTGGACCTTTCAATTCTAAACACAAGTTCCCAAATGCAAGATGCTAACACTACAGCAGCTATTCCCATGTTGGGCAAGGAAGCATGGCTGGTAACGTTGGACCTCAAGGAGGCATACCTGCATGTCCCTATCAGACAAAGTTGCAGAAGATACCTCCGTTTCATTGCAGGTTCAACCCATTATCAATTCTCTGCACTGCCCTTTGGCTTATCTACTGCGCCCAGAGTATTCACAAAATGCCTGGCACCAGTAATGGCATACTGCAGACAGAGGAATTCAAATATATCCACACCTGGAAGACTGCCTCATCCAAGCAGAAAGAAGACACATTCTCTTACAACATGTGGCTTTTGTGAAGCATCTACTGAATTGTCTGGGGTACACAGTAAACGAAAAGAAGTCAAAACTAGTACCCTCACAAAAAATGACATTCCTGGGTGCCAGCTTGGACACAACAGCCCAGAAGGCTTATCTTACACCAGACAAGCAATGACAACTAACTCAATATTTCAAGACAATGGCAACAAAGACCCAATTAACTGCAAGAAAAATTCTACAGGCTTTGAGCTTCATGGCATCTTGCATTCTGATAATACCATTTGCAAAACTGCATATGAGGAAATTACAGTGGTACCTAAAAAGCATATGGTCTCAACACAGCCACAGCTTGGACACAGTGATATCTCTCATTCCCTGCCTTCAACAGGAATTTCTATGGTGGGCACAGGCATGTCACCTCAAGGGTCAGCCTTTCACCTTGCCCCCACCCAGGCAAACTTCACAACAGATGCTTCAGACTATGCCTGGGGGGGGCACACATGGCAGGGCAATGCATTCAAGGCCTATGGACTGCAGAACAAAGAAAACTGCACATAAACCAAAAAAAGATGCTAGCTGTACAGAAAGCTGACAGCCTTCAAGGATCTACTACAGCCTGGACAACTTGCAATAAAGAATGGACAACACCACAGTAATGTGGTACATAAACAAGGGGGCACACATTCCTCTACCCTCTTTGCATGCAAGCAATAATCTTATGGAACACAGCTCTGGCCTACCAAGTCCAGTTACAAGCTCAATTCCTGCCAGGACAGAAAAACACATTGGCAGACTACCTAAGCAGAAACATTAAAGATCCCCACGAGTGGAAGCTAGACCCACATATTTACAATGATAACTCAAAGATGGGGCCTACCAAATATAGACCTATTTGCCAGTCCTCAAAACTACCAGCTGACAAAATTTTGTACAAGGGCATTCCACCATCAAGCTTGGAAAGTGGACGCTCTCTCCTTCAGTTGGAAAAACCTGACCGCATATGCCTTTCCTCCATTACCTCTTCTCACAAAGGTTCTTTTGAAAGTCAAAAAGGAGAAACCTCGAATGATTCTAATAGCCCCAGACTGGCCACGCCAGCACTGGTACCCGCTATTGAAGAATATGGCTCACAGCTCACCATGGATATTGCCTCAAATACCTCATTTGCTCACGCAGCAAGAGAAGCAGATTCTACACAGCCAGATCAAAACCTTAAACCTGGCTGCATGGCAAATAAATAAAACATCCAACCAGCCCCTCTTTCACAAGCTGTACTAGATGTTATTCTAGAAGCCAGGAGGCCAAGCACCAGGAAGGCTTACTCGGACAAATGGAAAAGGTTTTCTGCTTGGAACCAAGCTAAAGGCCAAGACACAACTCAGCCTCGTATGCCTCACATTCTGCAGTATTTAGCTGAGATGTTGAATAAAGGACTTTCCTTCTCAATTAAAATCCATGCTTCAGCTATTTCAGCTCACTACGACACGAATCCACCTTTATTTTCAAATACTCTCCTAAGGCAGTTCCTCAGAGGGGCAAAAAACAGACCACCTAGAAGAGCTCCTACACCAACATGGGACCTCAACTTTGTTCTGGAAAAACTAACGCTACCTCCCTTTGAACCATTCTGCAGACCTTCAGTTCCTATCTTGGAAGACTGCCCTGCTCCTGGAAAATAACTTCTGCTAGGAGAGTTTCAGAATTGCAGGCACTTATGGCAGTGGAACCTTTCCTCATTTTTCATCAAGACAGTTTCTCTACGAACTAATCCTTCCTTCATGCCCAAGGTGGTTTCCAGTGTAGCTTTAAATCAAACCATCCACCTACCCACTTTCTGTCCCAATCCACAGAACAAAGGTGAGAGATACTCCTGCATTCCTTGGACATTCACAGGCAGCTTCGTTACTACTTGGATAAAACTAAGGCTTTCAGAAAAACTGACCAGCTCTGTTTCCTATGCTACAGCTTCTCAAGGAAGGGCCATATCCAAGCAAACCATTTCTAAATGGATAGGCCATTGCATAAGATTCTGCTATACCCATCATGGGAAACTAGTTCCTCCTACCATTAGATCCCACTGTACCAGGGCAACAGCTACCTCTACAGCCTTAGTCAGGGGGGTTCCTACCAAGGAAATCTTAGAAGCTGCAACTTGGAGTTCTGTGCACACCTTCACCAAACACGATCACTTACCTCTTTATTCTAAGTCCAGGGCAGGCTTCGCCACTGCAGTCCTGCAGGGCCTCATTGCCTCCACTAACCCTCTATGATGCCTCCACCCTACCTTAGCTTTGGGACTCAACCCAAGTGTAATGACTGCAGCAGGGTAACACGATGAACATAGTACAGTTTTGTAACTACCATAAATGTAGATGTTCGAGTGTTCACCCTGCTGCAGTCAGGGTTACCCTCCCTCCAACCCCTCTGATTTACTGGCTAAATCTTTGCTAAGCCTTAATGATGTATTTGTCTTTAGCTGAAGAGATTTTGTGTTTGTACAGTGTTCCCACCTTTTGGTACTAATTTGGATCACCTTTTTGGGGGCACCTGACATCTGGGGCAAGAAAAACTGAAGAAAATGGTGTCTGTTGCAATATATGTACCCCTGGCGCACTGATGTCAGGGATGTGGCGACAACAACCGACGTTGGACCAAGACTTTGGAAATCAGGCCGACTGCGGGGACCGCCTGACAGGATAACCCAAGTGTAATGACTGCAGCAGGGTGAACACTCTAACATCTACATTTATGGTAGGTACAAAACTGTACTTTTAATAGCCAGAGTCTTGAACCCTTCCCAAGATAAGTGCCTATTTTTCCAATTGAGAGATGTAGTATTTTACTAACGTAAATATGGAAATCAGAATTCTAAATTTCGCCTCTGATAGGCCTGGGGGAGGAATGTGTAGGAGTGAATTTTCATGAGGGTTGATTTTTCGTAGCCAGTTTTTTTACAGTAGGACTCTCAGGGCACACCATAGTTTTATATGAGCATTTGCAGCTCCAAAATATATGTAAGAGATCATCTTTTTGATTTTGACAGGCTTGGCATTGAGGGGAGTATATTTTGTTGATTTTGTATATTTTGTTGATTATTTCAGGGGTAATTGTTCATTACCATGAGCTGGGTATATTTAAGTTTCTTTAGAGGTATGTGTTTAACGCTATTTCTTATGGCATTTCAAATCTGGTTGTGTAATAGAGGGATCTTGCTTTAACCAATATTTGGAGAAAATGGGCTCATTGTGTGTTTTGGAAGCCATGATAACTTTGTAGGTATTTGAGGTAATTTTCTTGAGGAATAGTTTCCACAGTGCCTTGCAAGTTGAGATATTCTTATCGGTTACCATGGGGTAGTCTAGGTACAAATGGACTAACTCTGATCGGTCTGTTGCATGAAGGGGAAGAGGTCAGAGATGTTTGTATTCCTGAGAAGGGGGTATTGGTCTAGGTTTACCATACGACTGTTCATCTTTAGATTAGGGTTGAGATGTAATGGTTGTAGAGTGTTAAAAGCAGGGGTCAGGTTTAAAGAACTAAAATGGTTTTGTAGTGACTTTATATTAGATTTAATGCCTTTATGCAACTTAGTCTTACTTAAATTTTCTTTATTCAAGAAAGGGAGAGCAGAGGGATTAAGGTTTAGAGATTTGACATAATTGCTAAGAAGTATGACCCAGGCTGGACACCACGTAGTGTAATCCTTGTTGTAGGAAGCAATGTTTTATTCTACTCCCATCGATTATTTCATAGTATAGTTTAAAATCTGGCAACCCAAGGCCTCCTTGCTCCTTAGGGAATGTAAGTTTCGTGTAACTAATCCTAACAGATTTGGGGGACCATATAAATTTTGAAATAAATGAGAAAATAGTTTTAAAGAATTTGTTGTGTAGTGTAATATTTGTCGCATTAAAAATATATAGAAATCTAGGAAGTATATTCATTTTTATGATTGCAGTTATGGCTAGGAGTGGTAGATTTTGGCCCATCTGTTTAAGTCATTTTGAACACTCAGCCATAATTTAGCCAGAGTGCCCTGGTATTGAGCTGGATGCTCCTGAGAAAATATTCCCAAGTAGTGGAAGTGTTTAATAATTTATACCTATAGTAGGGAATATGTTTGGAAATGGGGAAGACATATTTATCGGGAATATTAATGATTTATCTCTGAGTTTGTAGTTTGCTAATTTGGAAAAGGTGTTAATGGAGGACATAATCCCCCGTCATTCTAAAGTTTATCTTTCCTTCTCTATCTTCTACAACCTATGTGGTGTATTTGCTTGTAGATGAAGGTAAAGTGTATTTTGATGCATGTATATTTATATGTATATATAATATTGCTACCTTTTTGGGGGGCAAGAAAAACTAAAGAAAATGGCGTCAGCTTCGTTTTTTTTACCCCTGATGACCTGACGTTATGGAAGAGGAATCAGCAACCGACGCAGGACCCAAGACTTTGGAATTCAGGCTGACTGAGGGCAGCCTGCCAGCAGATTACCCAAATGTAATGACTGCAACAGTGAATACACTCTAACATCTACATTTAAGGTAAGTGTACACAACTGTACTTTCTTGGAGCCAGTATCAAGGGAAGGACACAGCCGTGCCCTCCTTGCCTCAAATCCTAGATTACCTAGAAGAGCTGCTCCACAACGGCCTATCCTTCTCATCAGTTAAGATTCATGCCTCTGCCATCTTAGCTCATTACAATACTGAGCCATCTCTTTTCTCTCACCCTCTGATCAAACTTTTCCTGAGAGGAGCTGACAGTTTTAAGACCCCCAAGGAGAGCTCCCACTCCTGCCTTGGGGAACATTATACTAGAGAAGCTCATGCTTCCCCCTTTTGACCCTGCTGCTACAGCAGAGTTAAAATTCCTGTCTTGGAAAACAGCCTTACTGCTAGCCATCACTTCAGCAAGAAGAGTGAGTTACAGGGCCTTATGGCTGTGGAGCCCTTCATTATCTTCCATGCGGACAGGGTTTTCCTCAGGACTAACCCATCTTTTATGCCAAAGGTGGTATCCAGTGTGGCTTTAAACCAGTTCATCCATTTGCCAACCTTTTTTCCTAATCCTCAGAATAAAGGGGAAAGGGTCCTGCACTCCTTGGACGTGCACAGACAGCTCAGGTTCCATCATGTTCTACCTTAACAGGACTAAACTTTTCAGAAAATCTGACCAATTGCTAGTCAGCTTAGCTAAAGGGGCAGATGGCAAGGCCATTTAAAACCATTTCTAAATGGATAGCACACTGCGTCCATTTCTGCTACAAACACCATGGAAAACCTACCCCACTGGGGATCAGGCGTCATTCCACTAGGGCTACCTCAACCTCTACAGCTCTTTCCAGAGGAGTCCCTACCAGGGACATCCTGGAAGCTGCAACCTGGAGTTCTCTGCACACCTTCACCAAGCATTACCACTTGTTTATCTTTTCTAAATCCAGAGCTGGATATGCCACAGCAATCTTAAAAGGCCTGCTAGCCAGCCCTACTACTTCTTGACTGCCTCCACCCTTCCTCAGCTTTGGGAATCAACCCAAATGTGATGACTGCAACAGTGAAACACTAAGAACATAGTACAATTGTGTACACTTAACATAAATGTAGATGTTCCAGTGTATTCACTGTTGCAGTCCTGGTTACCCTCCCTCCAGCCCCCTGTCTTTCTATACTTTCTACCTCTCCTGTTTTTGGCCATATCTTACAGAAATGGTATTTACTTTTTACTGGAGAATGTTCCACACCATTTGATTGCTTCCTATTTTGGGGGCTCCGGACATGTGGGGCAAGGAAAACTGATGTAATGGTGTCTGCTGCATGTTTTATACCCCTGACAACCTGACTTCATGGATGAGGCAACAGCATCCGATGCAGAAATCCCAAGACTCTGGTATTCAGGCCAACTGAGGGCTACCTGCAGGTAGATAACCCAAGTGTGATGACTGCAACAGTAAATACACTCAAACATCTACATTTATGGTAAGTGTGCACAACTGTACTTTTCTGTAAGTAATATATAGAAAATTGTACTGAGTAGAGTAGGAGGGGTATAATTGTTCATCCCTGTCCGTGTATTAGCACAGCTTAGATCTATGGTTGGGAATCAGAAATTGTACCCCAGGACTTACCACTGTACTACAGATGGACAGAGGTAGCTCTTAAACTCCCTATTCTATGCATGGCTCCCCCCCCCCAAATTATCTATGGTATGATCCTAGTTATTCTCATTAGGGGTGATATGCAATTATCCATGGGATGGGTAAGGACAATCTATAACCAAGTTGGATTGGTTATTTTGAACACAGAAAGGCTAGCCTGGTACTTACCTCATCTGAATAACCAGATACTTTCAATATAAAGACCCCCTACATGATTACAATTACAACCTTCTACCCCCACTAAATGATTACATGATTACAACCTCCTCTGACACTCCGTCTCCACTGCATTTCTTTTACTAACCTAAATAGCCGTCTTCCTCTACCAGCACCATGTATTTTTACCCCACCCACTTTATCCTTTCTCTTGTTTTCTTGAGGGGAGGTTCTGGAGGTTTAAATTGTCTTTTGAGTCATAATCAAATTCTCCTACACACCAACCAAAAAGATGCTAGCTGTACAGAATGCCCTGACAGCTTTCAGACACCTACTCTTTCAGGCTGACAACAGACAACACCACAGATGTTCATCGTGTTACCCTGCTGCAGTCATCACACTTGGGTTATCCTGCCGTCAGGCGGTCCTGCAGTCGGCCCGAATTCCAAAGTCTTGGTCCGGCGTCTGTTGCTGTCGCTTCTTCCCTGACGTCAGAGCGCCAGGGGTATACAAGAGGTATTTGACGCCATGCAGCGCGGTGCCTGAAGCAGTTCGCAAGTGCTGGTCGGCAGACACCTGAGATTTTCGATTTGAATTTCAGTCCGAAGTCTTCAATAAAGCTAAGTACCCCGTTGGGGAACATTTTCTTGCTTCAGTCCGATGTCAGAAAAAGTTAACAATTGCATTTCTTTTGGGAAGCAAATACCTCATAAGGACTTCCATTCCTATTGTATTCCTTGCCTAGGCCCAGACCACGACGTCACAGGTTGTCTGTTTTGTGCTAGGTTTAATAAACGAACTATCAAACGCAGTTTTGACTTAGCACGGCATTACTTTGGAAGGAAATTTTATTATATCATGCCGTCGGAGCAGCCGACGACCGGCATACATAAAAAAACACAAGGATAAGGACAGGCAGCCTAGGAACAAGCCAGACTCCGAGGCCTCTGCTGGGCCTGTCGCCAGTTCTCCGGTTTTCAGTGAGGCGCCTACGCAGCCCCCGACTACCGCAGAACTGGAACCCCAGACAGCTGCGGCTTCCCAAGCGGAGCCTTCTAGGCTGACGCAGCCATCTTCCGACACCGGAGCAGAAGTAGACCCCGGTGCAGTGGAAACACCTTCGGTTGCAGAAGGTGTCTTCAGACAGACTACACTCACCATTAAATTTTATGCTAAGCTTAAAACTTCTTTAAAACCTAAGAATACTGTACATCAGTCTACAGTCCAAGGCCCCATGCCTAAGAAACAGATGCTTAAGATGGCTGAAGATTTGATTACCCTAATCAGGGGTTCCCATCCCCCTCATAAGACCAAGACAAGAGGAGGATTATGCTTCCTCTGACCAGGATGTTCATCGTGCATACAGCTGCAGTCATAACAGATGGGTTCTCCTGCCGTCAGGCGGGTCCTCGGTCGGACGAATTCCAAAGTCTAGGTCCGGCGTCTGTTGTCGCTTCTTCCCTGACGTCAGTGCGACAGGGGTATAAGAACCAGCCAACGCCATTTTCTTCAGTCTTTCTTGCCGCACGGTGCCCGAAGCAGAAGCAGTTCGCAAGTGCCGGTCGGCCAGCTCTTGAAATTACGAAAACTTTGCAACCGAAGTCTTCTTGAAAGCCAAGTACCCCATTGGGGAAACTTTTCTTGCCTCAGACAGATGTCAGACAAAGTTAATAGTTGTATTTCATGTGGGAAGCGCATACTGCATAAGGATTTTCATTCCCTCTGCATTCCTTGCTTAGGCCCAGACCACGACGTCTCGGTCTGTCATTTTTGTGCCACTTTCAACAAACGCACCATTAAGCATCGGGCGGAGTTCGCCCAGCACTATTTTGGTGGTAAATTTAACTACATTACGTCGTCTGATACTCAGACTCCAGTTTTGTCTAAAAAACGCAAAGATAAGGACCGACACACTAGGTCCGCGGCCTCTGAACACCAAAGCCGACTACAGGTGGTCCGGTTCTCAGCGAGGCGCCTATGCAGCCCCTGCCTACCGACGACACTTCATTGGCGGTGTCTACTGTGCCCGAGGTCGCAGGCTCCTCGGCCCACACCCCTACTACAGATACCGAAGCCACTCCTGGTGGTGAAACTCAAAATGTAGACAGGTCTGCCACCTCTCAAGGTGTCTTCAGACCTTCCTCTTCTTTCCTCTTCTTTTTCTATCAAGGCTTTCACTAAGTCTAAAGCAGCCATGCATTCTAAGAGACCAGCTACACAGGGCTCTTCTCCAGGCCCCATGCCTAAAAAGCAGATGCTTAAAATGGCTGAGGATTTAATTACTCTTATCAGGGGTTCTCAAACCCCCCCCCCCCCGGACAAAAGGCCCAGAGTGGAGGAAGAATTCCCCTCCTCTGACCAGGCCTCCATTATTTCAGAGCACTCTGATGAATAGGAACATTCTTACTCCCCTTTTGAAGATTCTGATGCAGAGGAGTCCATTGCCTCTGTTTCCCCCCCAGAGGATTACTCATTTGGGGAAACCTTGCATACCTTGAGGGAACACTTCCACTGGGAAGGCCGAGAGTACTCAGACTCCAAGAAAAGGCTTGGGGATTTTCTCTTGCTACCTCAGCACAGGCCTCTGGCTATACTTCCTGTCTTAGACATACTAGATGATGTGTATTCGGAGGCCTGCCTTAACCCAGACTCTTTACCTCCAGCCCCAGTCAAGCCTGACAGGTACTACCGGGTTCCTGACTCACACCAATTTTTATACAAAAGCCATGCGGCTGACCCAGAAACTATTTCACAGGGCCCCAAGGGAATTAAGGCCGCCACTGCTAAAAATCCATTACTTTCAGAGAGAGATTCCAGATCTTTAGAAAGGTGGGGAAAAAAGGTATACACATCTGCCACCTTAACCATGAGGGCATTAAACTGCCAGTTTCATATGTTAAAGTACCAACAGTTTCTGTTATCACAGTTGAGAAGCAAAAAGTCACAACCTGAACAACCAGACTTGAAGGAGTTGCAGGATTTGATGCATAGTGCAGAACAGGTGGGTAAACATACCTTGCAATGTGGTTTTGATGCTCTAGAGGCCTCATGTAGAGCTGCTGTTACAGGATCAGTCATACGTAGACATGCCTGGCTCAAGGAGCAAACCTTACCAGATCATGTCAAAGCTAAATTACTAGATGCCCCTCTACAAAAGGATGTATTATTTGGTGTTAAAGCTGAGGAGGTATTAAAGAAAATGGAGGAAAAGGTTAAATCAATGCAAACCGTGAAAGATTTTCTACAGGTACAACCTCCACGTTTCAGTAGAAATTGGCCTTCCAAAAATTGGTCCTTTCCAGCCACGGACAGACCTCAGAGGTAGATAGGCGCCCGAGGGGCAGAGGGCAATCTCAAGGATCGTTTAGAGGCAGACAATGGCAAGCTCCTTCACAAAGAGGTGGTGAGGATAGTTCGCAGCCATTCAGAAAGCAAACCCAATGACTTTCCCCTTTGCATGCCAAGCAAGGCTCAAATAGCAGCACCCTTAGGCGGAAAACTGGCATTATTTTCGAAAAATTGGCATATTGTCACAAAAGACAAATGGATCCTGGACATTATAAACAGAGGCTACAGATTACATTTTCACACCCTTCCAAAAATGAGAGGCATGCCAAACCTGCCACACAATCAAAGGGCAGAGGCACAAAGACAAATTTCAGATCTCATGGACATGAAAGCTCTTCAAGAGGTTACCTACTCAAGAACAAGGTCAAGGTTTTTATTCCAGACTATTCCTGGTTCCAAGGAAGGGAAAAGATCGGAGACCTATTTTGGACCTATCCATCCTAAACACATTTTTACTCATGCCAAAATTCAAGATGCTCACATTACAGCAGCTTCTTCCCATGCTGGGCAAGGAGTCTTGGCTGGTAACATTGGACCTCAAGGAGGCATACCTGCATGTCCCAATCAGACAAAATTGCAGAAGATACCTCAGATTTCTTGCAGGTTCAACCCATTATCAATTCTCTGCATTGCCCTTTAGCTTATCTACTGCGCCCAGGGTATTCACGAAATGCCTGGCATCAGTAATTGCCTACTGCAGACTTCAAGGGATACAAATATACCCATATTTGGACGATTGTCTGATCCAAGCGGACAGCAAGCACATACTTCTGAAACATCTGGCTTTTGTAATAATGTTGTTGAATTCTCTGGGATACACGGTCAACAAAAAGAAATCAAGGTTAATACCCTCTCAGAAAATTTTCCTGGGTGCCAACTTGGACACAAAACACCCAGATGGCCTACCTCACGCCAGAGAAACACTGGAAACTAACTCAATACTTCAGAAAACTAGCAAATTTCACCAGGCTGACTGCAAGGAAAATCCTGCAGGCTCTGATTCATGGCATCTTGCATCCTACTAATCCCATGTGCAAAGCTGCATATGAGGAAACTTCAATGGTACCTGAAAAACCTATGGTCTCAACACAGCCACAGTTTGGAAACAATGATACCACTAATTCCATGTCTTCAAAAGGAATTTCTGTGGTGGACTCAAGCATGCCAAACAAACACTGGTCTCGCATTCTGCAAGCCTCAAGCAAATAGTCATCACAACAGACGCCTCGGACTACGCCTGGGGGGCGCACATGACAGATCGGTGCATTCAGGGCAAATGGTCCCAAAAAGAAAAGGACCTTCACATCAATCAAAAGGAAATGCTAGCAGTAATAAATGGTATAGCTTTCAAAGACCTTCTGCATCCAGGTCAACTATTGATAAGGACAGACAACACCACAGTAATGTGGTACATAAACAGGGAGGAACCCATTCATACCCCCTATGCAGGCTGGCCATGTCACTTTGGAACATGGCTCTGGAATTACAAATCGAACTTCAAGCACAGTACTTGCCAGGCAAGGAAAACACACTGGCAGACAACCTAAGCAGAAGTATGACAGATCCACACGAATAGAAGTTACATCCTCAAGTTTTTACAGAGATAATTCAAGCATGGGGAAGGCCAGACATAGATCTCTGCCTCCCACAAAAATCACCAAGTGACAAAATTTTGCTGAAGGACTTTTCATCCACAGGCCTGGAGAGTGGACGCTCTCTTTCAATTGGACAACAATGACAGTTTATGCCTTTCCACCTCTTCCTCTGCTGCCCAAAGTTCTATTAAAAACCAGAGCAGACAGACCAAAGATGATTCTCATTGCTCCAGACTGGCCAAGACAGCACTGGTATATACCCACTCCTGAGGAGCCTGACTCATTCCCCACCATGGACCCTACCTCTAATGCTTCTGACTCAGCACAGCTTCAAAACTCTTCGCAGTCAGCTTAAAACACTCAATATGGCCGCATGGAAGATTCCTTAACTTCACAACAGACCCTACTCTCCAAGGAGGTGCAGGATGTCATTTTGGAGGCCAGAAGGCAGTCTACTAGAAAAGCTTACTCAGCAAAATGGAAACTTGTGCCTGGAATGAGAAAAAGTGCCAGAATACTGGAAAACTGAATTTACCTCAAATATTACAGTATCTAGCTGAGCTGCTAAGCAGTGGACTTTCATTCTCCTCCTCCAAAATCCATGCCTCAGCCATTTCTGCAGAATACAACACTGATCCACCTTTATTCTCTCACCCCCTTTTAAGACAGTTCCTCAGAGGGGCTAAGAATATAAAACCCCGAAGGAAACGACCAATACCTGCTTGGGACCTAAATTTCATTCTAGAAAAGCTGACCTTGCTTCCTTTTGAGCCAGCTGCCTCAACAGATTTGCAATATTTGTCCTGGAAAACAGCCTTCCTTCTGGCTATCACCTCAGCTCGCAGGGTATCCGAACTACAAGCCCTCATGGATGTGCAGCCTTTCATCATTTTCCGTCAGGACAGAGTTTCCTTACGAACCAACCCGTCCTTTATGCCAAAGGTGGTATCCAGGGTAGCTTTGAATCAGGCTATCCACTTACCTACCTTTTACCCTAATCCTCAAAACAAAGGGGAGAGATTACTACATTCCTTGGACATCCACAGACAGCTGCGCTATTATTTGGACAGAACAAATCCTTTCAGAAAATCAGAACTGTGTCCTATACCATAGCTCAAGGGAAGCCAATTTCCAAACAGACAATCTCAAAATGGATAGCCCACTGCATACGCTTTTGTTACTTTTTTATGGTAAAACTGTCCCTGCAAGGCATCAGATCTCACTCCACAAGGGCCACAGCTACCTCTGCAGCTTTCCTCAGAGGAGTTCCTACCAAAGATATTTTGGAAGCAGCCACTTGGAGTTCTGTGCATACCTTCTCCAAGCACTACCACCTACCATTATACTCCAAAACTAGAGCAGGCTTTGCCACTGCAGTCTTGCAGGGCATCCTGGCTCCTCCTAGTTCCACCTAGTGCCTACCACCCCTTTTTTAGCTTTGGGATTCTACCCATCTGTTATGCCTGCAGCTGTATGCACGATGAACATAGTACAGTTCTGTACCTACCATAAATGTAGATGTTCGAGTGCTAATGCAGCTGCAGTCCATGTTTCCCTCCCTCCTTCCCCTCTTGGAGGACAGGCCTATTGGCTAACACCTCCTCATACAACCTGATTTGGGGTATTCATTTATGGTGTATTTGCTTGCAACTACTGTATTTTGATTATATTGCATTGCATTATTACATAACTTTATGTATTGCCTTCCTTCTGGGGGCTCCTGACATCTGGGGCAAGAAAAACTGAAGAAAATGGCGTCTGCTGGTTCTTTTATACCCCTGTCGCACTGACGTCAGGGAAGAAGCGACGACAACAGACGCCGGACCTAGACTTAGGAATTCGGCCGACCGAGGACCTGCCTGACGGCAGGAGAACCCATCTGTTATGACTGCAGCTGTATTAGCACTCTAACATCTACATTTATGGTAGGTACAAAACTGTACTTTTCTGTTTCCTCAGATTCTTAGGAACAGGATTGCGCCTTTCCACCTTATGAAGAGACTGATGCTGAATACTCTATTCCCTCAGCATCTCCCCCTGAAGACTACTCCTTTGGGGAAACCTTACATACCATGAGGGAACATTTCCACTGGGAAGGCCAGGACTACTCTGATTCTAAGAAAAGGCTCCGAGAGTTCCTTTTACTACCCCAGCACAGACCTCTTGCTATCCCTCCTGTTTTAGATAATGTGAATGATGTTTACTTGGAGTCTAGTTTAAATCCAGACTCTCTACCTCCTGCTCCAGCCAAACCTGACAGATACTACAGAGTACCTGACTCGCACAAGCTCCTTTATAAAAGCCCTGTGGCTGACCCAGAAACAATTTCCCAGGGTCCTAAGGGAGATAAAGTTTCTATGGCTAAAAATCCTGTGCCCTCTGAAAGGGATTCCAGAGCCCTAGATAGATGGGGAAAGAAAATATACACCTCAGCAACTCTGGCTATGAGGGCATTAAATTGTCAGTTTCACATGTTGAAATATCAGCAATTCCTTGCGTCTCAGTTAACACAAAAAAATGAGCACGCATTCTGAACAGTCTGAATTCAAGGAAATGCAGGATCTGTTGCATGCAGCTGAACAGGTGGGCAAACATACTTTACAATGCGGATTTGATTCATTGGAAGCTTCCTGTAGAGCAGCTGTTACTGGCTCTGTCATACGTAGATATGCTTGGTTAAAAGAACAAACCCTTCCTGATCATGTTAAAGCAAAATTATTGGATGCATCTTTACAGCAGGATGCATCTTTACAGCAGGATGTATTTGGTGTCAAAGCAGAAGAGGTTTTAAAGAAAATGGAGGATAAGGCAAAGTCTATGCAAACAGTCAAGGATTTTTTGCAGGTACAACCCCCTCGTTTCAGCAGAAATTAGCCAACAAAAAACTGGTCCTTTCCATCTTCTGATAGATCACAGAGGGGCAAATAGACGCCCAAGGGGCAGAGGTCAGTCTCAAAGCCCTTACAAACCTCGCCAATGGGGTTCTGTTACCCAGAAAGGAGGAGAAGACGGGCCCCAAGCTACCAGAAGACAAACACAATGACTCAGTCCTCAAACTAGCAAGCAAATCTCTCCTGGTAGCTCCCTTGGGAGGAAAATTAGCATTTTTTGCAGACAACTGGCACATCATCACAAAAGACAAATGGGTTCTAAACATTGTCTCTCAAGGATACAGATTCCACTTTCATACCTTACCAAGGATAAAAGGAATGCCAGACCTGCCACCAAATCAATGGGCAGACACACAAAAACAAATTACAGCTCTCATGGACATGAGAGCCATTCAACAGGTACCTACACAGGAGCAAGGACAAGGATTTTACTCTACTCTTCCTAGTCCCAAGAAAGGACAAAGCATGGAGATCCATTCTGGATCTTTCAGTTCTGAACACCTATCTGCAAGTACCAAAATTCAAGATGCTAACACTACAGCAGCTTCTTCCCGTGCTGGGCAACAATGCTTGGCTAGTAACTTTGGACCTCAAGGAGGCATACCTGCATGCAACTAACAGACGAAATTGCAGAAGATACCTCTGCTTCATTGCAGGTTCAATGCATTGTCAATTCTCTGCACTGCCCTTTGGCTTATCTACTGTGCGCAGGGTCTTCACAAAATGCCTGGCACCAGTAATTGCATACTGCAGACAGAGGAATTCAAATATACCCATACCTGGACGACTGCCATATTCAAGCAGAAAGCAAGGACATTCATTTAAAGCATCTGGCATTTGTCAAACACCTAAGTTGCCTAGGGTACACAGTAAATGAAAAGAAATCAAAACTAGTGCCCTCACAAAACTTAATATTCCTGGGTGCCAGCTTGAATACATCGGCCCAGATGGCTCATCTCACGCCAGAAAAGCAACAGCAGCTGACTCAATATTTCAAAGTAATGGCAAAGACCCAACTCCCTGCAAGAAAAATTCTGCAGGCCTTGGGATTCATGATATCTTGCATACTACTAATACCATTTGCAAAACTGCATATGAGGAAATTACAATGGTACCTGAAATGTGTATGGACTCGCCACAGCTTGGAAACAATGATACCACTCATTCCGTGCCTTCAACGGGAGTTTCTATGGTGGGCACAGGCATGTCACCTCAAGGGTCAGCTTTTTACCTTACCCACAGCCAGGCAAACTATGACAACAGATGCATCGGACTGTGCCTCGGGAGCACACATGGCAGGGCCGTGCATTAAGGGCAAATGGACTGCAGATCAGAGGCATCTACATATCAAGCAAAAGGAAATGCTAGCAGTACAGAATGCCCTAACATCTTTCAAGGACCTTTTACACCCAGGACAATTAATAATAAAGGCGGACAATACCACAGTAATGTGGTACATAAGCAAGGGGGCACACAATCCTACCCTCTATGCAGGCAAGCAATGACCTTGTGGAACACTGCACTGTTTTACCAGGTTCAATTACAAGCACAATTCTTGCCAGGAAAGAAAAACACATTGGCAGATGACCTAAGCAGAAACCTCATGGATCCACATGAATGGAAACTAGATCCACAAGTATTTGCAATGATGGCACAAAAATGGGGACGCCCGGACATAGATCTGTTTGCAAGCCCCCACAACTACCAACTTCAAAAATTTTGCACAAGGACATTCCATCCACTAGCTTGGAAAGTGGACGCCCTCTCATTCAGTTGGAAAACATTAACAGTGTATACCTTCCCTCCACTGCCTCTTCTGGCCAAGGTACTGCTGGAAGTCAGATTAGAGAGGCCACAAATGTTGCTCGTTGCACTGGACTGGCCATGCCAGCATTGATATCCAATTTTAAGGAACATGGCCCATGGCCCACCATGGGTTTTGCCACAAATTCCTCACCTGCTCACCCAGCGAGACAATCAGATTCTACACAGCCAGCTCAAGACTCTAATCCTGGCTGCATGGCAAATTACCTAAACAACCAGCCAACACCTCTATCCAAAGCTGTTATGGATGTCATTCTGGAGGCCAGGAGGCCCAGCACCAGGAAAACCTATTCAGACAAATGGAAAAGATTTTGCGCCTGGAACCAGGCTAAAGGCCAAAATCCCCTTGATCCAAACCTCCCTCCTTCTACAATATTTAACTGAGATGTTGCACAAAGTACTTTCCTTTTCATCTATTAAGATCCACGCCTCAGCAATTTCAGCTCATTACAACACAGATCCTCCTTTATTCTCACATCCACTCCTAAGACAGTATCCCAGAGGGGCTAAGAACATAAGACCGCCAAGGAGAGCACCAACACCTACTTCGGATCTCAACTTTGTTCTTGAAAGGCTTACACTGCCACCCTTTGAACCAGCTTTTACAGCTTATTTAAAATTTCATTCATGGAAAACTGCCCTGCTACTAGCAATAACCTCTGCTAGAAGAGTCTCAGAGCTACAGGCACTAATGGCAGTGGAATCTTTCCTCAGTTTTTCATCAAGACAGAGTCTCTCTATGAACTAATCCTTACTTTATGCCAAAGGTGGTATCCAGTGTGGCCCTAAACCAAACCTTTCATTTCCCCACCTTTTTCCCAAATCCCCAGAACAAAGGAGAAAGACTCCTGCACTCTTTGGACATTCACAGGCAATTACGTTACTACTTGGATAACACTAAGGCTTTCAGAAAAACTGACCAGCTCTTTTGTAGCCTATGCTACAGGATCACAAGGAAAAGCTATCTCAAAACAGACCATTTCTAAATGGATAGGGCATTGCATACGTTTCTGCTACACACATCGTGGGAAACCTGTACCTGCTAACATTAGGTCCCACTCCACCAGGGCTACAGCTACATCAGCGGCCTTTCTCAGGGGAGTGCCAACCAAAGATATTCTGGAAGCTGCAACTTGGAGTTCAGTGCACACCTTCACTAAACACTACCACTTACCTCTATATTCTAAGACTAGAGCTGGTTTTGCCACTGCAGTTTTGCAGGGCCTACTACCTTTTTCTAACCTTGTTTAACTCCACCTCCCATCCTTAGCTTTGGGATTCGACCCAAATGTGATGACTGCAGCAGGGTAACACGATGAACATAGTACAGTTTTGTACCTACCATAAATGTAGATGTTCGTGTTCACCCTGCTGCAGTCCAGGATGTCCTTCAAGGATGCATCTGCAGTCCTTACAAATGGGTTGTCCTGTCGTCAGGCAGCCCTTCGGTCGGCCGGATTCCAAAGTCTGGGTCTGGCTTCGGCTGGTGTCGCGCTTCACCCGACGTCATACCTGCAGTTTTTCGGGTATAAAGGCATCAGCCGACGCCATTTTCCTCAGTCTTTCTTGCCGCATGGCGCCTGAAGCAGAAGCTGTTCGCAAGTGCCGGTCGGTCAGAACCAGAGATTACTACTACCGATTACTACTTCGAAGACTTCTAAAAAGCTAAGTACCCCGTTGGGGACTCTTTCTTGCCTCAGCCAATGTCAGAAAAAGTGAATAACTGTTTAACTTGTGGGAAACAAATACCTCATAAAGATTTCCACTCTTACTGCTTACCTTGTTTAGGCCCAGACCACGACGTAGCAGCTTATCTAGCCTGTGCTTCTTTTAACCGACGGACACTTAGACGCCGGTCGGAGTTTGCAGAACAGTTTGCTTATATCATGCCGTCGGATCCTCCGACTTCACAAATAACCAAAAAACGCAGGGAAAAGGACCGACACTCGCGGTCCGCGGTTTCGGCCGAAACCGTGGTTAAGCCAACCACGAGTGTCTCTGTTTCGGCTGAAACCGAGCAAGCGTTTCTTTCCCCAGCCGAAAACATGCCTTCTACCGAGGCCTCTTCTAACCTGGTGGAATCGGCTTCTGAAATCCAACCTGCAGTTGCGGTTTCTCAGGAATTATCAGACACTATTCCCTTGGATATTTCAACCCCTGCACGTGGAGCTGCTAGGCCTCCTGCAGCCATGTCTATTAAGGCCTTTTCCAGGGCTAAAGCAGCTAAAGCTTCAAAAACGGTGCCTGTTAAGCCCCCCTCTCACAGGCCCAGCAGCAATTCCCATATGCTTTCTTTGGCTGAGGATCTCATTTCTTTAATTCGTGGCTCCCAGCCTCATCCAGACAGGACCTCTCATCCAGCTCCAGAGAAGAGGCCTAGAGCAGAGCCCCCAGAGCCAGTATCCACAGATGATTCCTCTGATGACTCAGAACATACAGACCCTCCTGAGGCTCCTTATTCTCCTTACGAAGACTCTGATGCTGAAGAGTCCATTCCTTCAGCCTCTCCACCTGAGGAATTTTCCTTTGGGGAAACCTTGCATGCTATGAGGGAACAATTTCAGTGGCAGGGCCAAGATTTCTCAGACTCCAGAAAAGGCTTAGAACCTTTCTACATTTGCCACAACATAGGCCTTTAGCTATACCTCCAGTTCTTTCTGTTGTAGATGATGCATTTAATGATGCTTGCACTGCTCCTGATTCATTACCTCCGCCCCTGCTAAGCCCGATAGGTTCTACAGGTCCCGGACACTCATCACCATTTATATAAGGCTCCTTTGCAGACCCAGAGACCATCTCCCAGGGCCCTAAAGCTGTAGCAACTGCATCTACTAAAACCCCGCCCTCTGAAAGGGAATCCAGGTCCTTAGGCGTTGGGGTAAAAAGTTTGCACCTCTGCTACTTTGTCAGCTAGGGCTTTGAACTGCCAATTTCATATGATTCAGTATCAAGAGTTTATGCTAGACCAGTTAACTAAAAAATTGTCCTCTGAAGAATCTTTAGATAAGAAATATGTTCAGGAAATGGTACATAACATACAGCAGGTTAGTAACCATTCTTTAAAATGTGGCTATGATGCACTGGAGGCTTCCTTTAGATCAGCCATGACTGGCACAGTTATCAGGAGACATGCATGGTTGAAAGAGCAAGCATTACCTGACCATGTCAAATCAAAGCTTTTAGATGCTCCCATGGACAAAGTCAATTTATTTGGTTCCCCTGCACAGCAGGTACTAAAAAGATGGAAGAGAAGGCGAAATCTGTACAAACAGTGAAAGATTTCTTACAGGTTCAACCTCCAAGGTTTAGCAGGAACTGGCCCTCCAAGGATTGGTCCTTTCCGGACTCCTCTAAGACGCAGAGAGGCAGGAATAGGCGTTCAAGAGGCAGAAACCAATCCAGGGGTGCCTACAGGGGACGCCAATGGCAAGGTAACAACCAGCGAGGCACAGACGCAGCCACCACCACTGCAACACAATCACAGTGACTTGGCTGTGGCACCACGTACCAGGGAACAACTGGAAGCACCCTTAGGCGGAAAGCTGACATTATTTTCAAAGAACTGGCATTGCATCACAAGGGAAAAATGGATTTTGCAAACTATAGACCAAGGTTACAGGTTCCATTTCCATACTCTACCAGCAGAGAGGAATGCCAAACCTACCACCTACTCAAAGGGCAGAAGCTCTAAAGCAAATATCTCAATTATTAAGAATGAGAGCTGTGGAAAAAGTACCATCTATGGAACAAGGAAAGGGATTTTACTCCAGACTCTTCCTGGTACCAAGAA